>NW_026266668.1:0-25000 GCF_025860055.1 Xyrauchen texanus | reverse complement strand
TTAGTTTATCATTGTATTTTTTTTTTAATAGAGTCATCCTTGCTGGAAAGATGTGGGAAGTAGATGTGTGTAACAGGTAATTGCTGTTAGATTGGGGGGAGTCAGTTGGAGTCTCTGGGGTCAAACCAATGGTTCTGAGAAAGTGAAAGGGGAAAGCTTTGTTCTAGCATCTGCTAGAGTCTCTATAGAGGTTAGGACTGCCGATATCTTGATGAAATATTAAAGGCCCGTGAGCTGATGCAGGGCCAGGAGCACTGAGGGGCCACTTTCTCCTTAATTACTGTGCACAGTGGTTTCACTATTTCATTTGAGGAAAATCCTAGATTGAGGTTCAATTTGCCCTTCTTCTGGCACAGTGCGAACTGGACTACCATGCCCAAAGGACAAGGCTGATCATTTAATTAATTCTAGGTGTGTTGTGCCCCATGTTAGTTGGGGGTTTTGACATTTCTGAATCATTAGGTAATAATAATGGCCCAATCTCCTTTAAATGGCATATTTATGAAACACTGAACTCTAATCAATAGACTAAAAATCAGTAATATGGTGGAATTTACAGTGTAAACATAGCTTTCCACAATAACGTTAATTACAAAGTTGAAATAAAGGTTATAGTCAAATGATAAAGCGGTTTTCAGTGAGCTGAGTTTCAGAGATTGACATTGTTAAAGGCCCAGCCGTGGTTATTAGTGTTATTAGCGTAATCCATCTCTCCTCATGGTCTCCTGGAGCACTGATCCTCTAAAATGGAGTATGGATCCCACTTTATCCACTGTCTTTCACAGCTCACCTTGTGTGCTCTGCTCCCCTCGTCTCTTCACGGACACTAGATGTTTAATGATATAATGTAATAAATATGTGCTCTACACCAGTAATTGGAAACTGGTGGGTTGCAGATCTCTTCTGAAGGTAGTAGACAGCAGGGACAAAACCATGTTAAATGAAAATAATCAAATTTTAACAATAAAATAACAAAATAAGTGCACTTTTTAAAAAAAGAGTACCTGTGTATATCTTTTGTTGTTGATGTCCACTGGCTCTGCTTCCAATTAAACCTTACAGTATTTTGATGCAAATTTGGCTGTTACTTGGTTACACACTAAACTTACTGCACTTGCAGCAAGGATAAACATGGTTTGTGCCGACCACAATTTGCTTTGTGAGGTGAATTATTGGCTGCCGAGAGCATGAAACCATCAACATTCAAGAGATATTTAGACATTAATTTCCCTATTCAGCCTGACATGTTAATAATTTTGTATATTGTTGGGTGCTTTGCTTACTTTCTTTCAATAAACAAATTCAATACTGTATTAGGTCACCAATTGTTGTACAATGTAAAATCTGTGTCCTTTAGAAATTTTATGAAAAAAAAACTGCTCTACAGGGGTGTGTGTATAAAACATTCATGACCATAGTTAAAAAAAAAAAATGTAAGTAATGCTCTAACATGAATTTTCTTCATAGAGGTCATAATAAAATATAATATCACCTGGTAAAGATGCATGTAAAAGCAATATAATTTTAGCTTAGCATAAAGCTAAATGTTTTCAAGACAATTGACATAAGATTAACAATTTTTTCTGCTCCAAACGTCAAAACCCCACACAGTGTACACAACAACATCCTTTTCTGATCGTATGTGGATTCTGTTCATAGAATTAGGTAGAAAATATGTTATTTGTAGCTTTCTATAAAATGTTAAAGGCTACATTGGTTAGCATTTCTTGTAAATAAAATTAAAAAAATAACCTGCATGTAATCGTGTATTTATTGGATTTATGTTCGTCTGTCAATACTTTTTTTAAGCTGTAGAAACATTATGTAGCTCCTCTATTAAGCTCCCAAGGGAAATTTCTTCAATTACGTCATGTCCACCTTCAATCACAACAGTGTGAAAGCACACGTATGAATGAAACAAATCAAAAGAAAGAGATTCACCACTGTTCAAAAGCTCCTCGGATCGCATCATTCACATCATATGGATAAATGTTTCCGATGGAATAGACAAAATATTAAATTAAACAAATCACAATAAAAGTTTTCAGTAATCAAAATACATTTTGAATGTAACTGTATTCTGATTACCAATAATATTTATTATTTTAAATATGTAATCCTGTTACATGTATTCCCCTGAAGGGAACATATGCAAATTTTAAAAAGTCTTATTGTAAAGTCTTGAAAGACTTTGTTGATACATGGTAGGAGTTGGAAGCACATAGTATTGTTAAACTTTTTATTCCCTAAAGAAAACTGTTTAAGCTCCACTGATCTCCAGTACTGTACACCAACAAAGCCTGTCCCCCGTGACAGTCAGAGTGCGTCAGAAAAATCTGTAAGCACTAAAAGGGCTTGTTGCTGAAATTGATTAGCATTTATATTGTATTTAGTTTGATTCAAAAGAGGGGAGGCAACAGATGGTTTGAAAGCTGCAGATTTAGAAGTAGATTTTAAAAACTGCAGTAAGTGGATGCATTTGCACAGAACAAATGTTATGTTTTCCATTCGGTCTGTGAAATGTCCAGCACCAGTTTTGTTGTTTTTAATGAAAACTGGTCTGTTATCTCAAGCCATCGGAGACCTGCCTTTATGCACTAATCATATTTTTCATAGAATTTAACAGTGCTTTTATAAACCACTTCATGAGATTTCGCTTTTGGGAGCAGCCTAGACCACTGATTTGATCTCAGACACTAATCTTATCATATGATATATTTATTAGTATAAATATAACATCCACTAAAATCACATGACCATGAAAAGATTAAAGTTCATTCATCTTTACTTTCGAAGCCCATGTGGATACTTCATTGCAATAGATAATGCTAAAACATGTTTCTATCAGTATGCTCTTTCCAAGGGCTTGACATTAAGAAGAATAAATAGCAATGGTTTCACAGCACCACCTAATTCATCAAAGTCGATGCCACGGGTACATGCCCAGTGTGAATGATCAAACACTGGGCTCTTGGCTCGCTCTGACGGCACCGGTGCATTAGAAGGCACGAGAACTGTCTGCTAATCAGGAAAACTATCAATCCCTTTCATGAGACGCATTAGAGGTGCACGGTTCTAGGGTTTCAATACAATAATTGGAAAACAAATCAATTTTTCTGGCTAAATCTAGCAAGATATCTAGCTTCGAGGTGAGATTTGTTCATTTGAATGCATGAGCTGTTGCTGTATGTCTGACTTTAACACACATTCATTGTTTGACTCTTCCAGAGAGACAGTAGTGAGTTAAGCACATTTGTATACACATTAAGTATTATGTTAGCACCTAGGAAACCACAGTTAGATATGACTCACTGCCCTAGACTCAATTCATCACAGTGTAGTGTTAATGTCTTAGGTATTTTAGAGTGTTACAAGGAAAAGTGAAGTTGCAACCAATGAGTAAGCTTTATTCCATTTTTACAGGATCTGCAGCTGATGCAAGTGAAGTACTACTGATGTTAAACTGTTAAGTACAAATGTTAAAATTCTGCTCAAGTTCATGGCATAGGATATTTATCTGCTGCCCTCTGCTGGATATAAATGTATGACTCAATTCTAGGTCTTGAGCAAAAAATAAATATGTAAGACAATATCTTTCATTTACTTCTTTTGTGCACACTGATACCAACTTTTAAAAAAAAAATATCCCCAGAAACCAACAGCTAATACTATTTTTAACTTCAGTGGTAACTGAATAATTGAAATACAGCAAGAATTGTAACAAATGTGTAATTCATTACTATTATGTTTTAGCTCAAAGCAAAATTACACTGAAGACATAATTTGGAATAATAAAAAACAATGTTTCAGCCTAAAATTGAATCGAAAGGAATATAGGATGTGGCTTAACTGATGTCTCTCCAATATAAGCTTTGATATTATAATCTTTTTAAAATATTTGTATAATTCTAAAGCAATCATGCTATATAGTCTACTATTCAGGGTCAATATCATGGTGTGTATTAACAACTCTTAGACAAAATTTTGTCTCACTCTGGACCCTTATTAAGGGGTAGATGGCGCTATTGCCCAACACACTTTGCTCAGAGTATCCATCATTTTAAATGAATATCTAAAAATGCATTTGGTAGCTAGCCTGTAGGGCCTGCACATGGGCTCCAGTAGTGTAAAACATTATCATATAAACATTCATAAAACTACTGCAAATATGAAGACTGCATTCTATGTAAAATGCTCTTAGTATAAGTTCAATCAAATTTAGTGCGAGCAAATAAATGTGCACATTCAGTGCTGATATGCAGTATTGATATGGGTTTTTCCATGGTTGATTATTCAATTCTTGCATTTGTTCATACGAACTTGAATTGCAAGCTTTCATATCATTAACCTGGGCATCAACATATTTGACGTACTGAGAACTTTATGAATATTTCACTAGGATTAAATAGCATGATGTAGCTTGCTGGTTTGTCAATTTGGCAAAATCCATGGTAAACAACAAAACAATGTGGTTTTAAAGTAATGGGAAAGCAGAAATAAGATTGCTAGAATCATTTTGGAAAAGTGGATTCTTTATTCCAAAAACATTTGTTGATATGCTATATACTGTAAATACAAGTAATTTTCACAACAAAATAATAACTATAAATGTTATAGTAAATAGGTTATGTTTGTTGTTGTTGAGCTACTCTGATAAGGACATCACATCACTTCGAAGTTCATATCACACTGTGTATTGAGCTATGGTTGCTCAATAAAATGTAAAACATTGTAAATGAATCAGGCTAATAAGAACATATCACCTAAAAGTTACTGTTACACAGAGTTCACACTTGCCTTTCAACTTCTTATGTATAGATCACTAAAATGCTTGGTGAAGTCACTTGGTAAAAAATTGACATAGAATTCACTGCGATATAAAATAGAGAAAGTAAGAGCATCACATGCACAATGTGACAAGAATTTACAGTACATTATTGGGACTAAACAGCTGTGTGGCCACAAGAATGTCAATTGTTAGTGAGACTAATCTGAAAAAACAACTTCAATTTGCTAGGGAGCATAAAGATTGGACTGTGGAGCAATGGAGAAAGGTCATGCGGTCTGATGAGTCTAGATTTACCCAATTCCAAAGCAATGGGCATGTCAGTGTAAGAAGGGAAGCACATGAATCGATGCACCCATCATGCATAGTGCCCATTGTACAGGCCTCTAGAGGCAGTGTTATGATCTTGGGTTGCTTCCATTGGTCAAGTCTAGGCTCAGCAACGTTATGCCGCAATAAAGTCATCTGACTACCTGAATGTACTGAATGACCAGGTTGTTACATCAGTGGATTTTTTCTTCAATGACGGCATGGACATATTCCAGGATGACAATGCCAAGATCCATCAGGCTCCAATTGTGAAAGAGTGGTTTAGGGAGCATGATGAATAATTTTCTCACATGAATTGGCCACCAAAGAGTCCTGACAGTAACCCCATTGAAAGTTTTTGGAATGTGTTGAGTAGACTTTACGGATTGGTTCGACTCTCCCGTCATCAATACAATACTCGGACAAAAATTAATGTAACTCTGGACTGCATAAGGTTGTCGAAGCAATGCCATAACAAATTCACACTGTAATCAAAGCTAAAGGTGATCCAATGAAATACTAGTGTATGCATGTTTTTTTGTTTGGCCATGTAGTGTAACTTAATATTCTCCACGTAGATTTTCTATTCTTTGAAGAATTGGTTGAGTTTAGTCCAAAACTCTGAAAATAACTTCACACACACACACAAAGCAGCCTTTGCAAATGCATTAATATTACATAAATTGTCTTTTATTTTCTTTCATTTCAGTTATCCCACAGTGATGATTACACTCCATATTCATGTGGTGCCATGGAAAATCCATTTGCGTTGTGGCTTCGAAAACATTTCACATTAGTAGTCTATTCAGTCTGCATTAATATAGTTCCCCATTAAGATGAGAAATGTGATGTTTTGTGATTTTACTTATTTGGGTTGTGAAATGTTCCATGTATGATTACATGAGAAAAAGGATACAATTTAAGACAAGTAAAATATAGTCAATGCTTGTCATATATTTTACATAAAGATACATTTAGTTATCCAAAAAAAGAAACAAGAGAAAAACAAATCATCCACATAAAAAAAACACAAGACAAATTATTTTACTTTCAGTCACTGAAAGGAATAGTTTACCCAAAAAATGAAAATTCTCTCATCGTTAACACACCCTCGTGCCATCCCAGATGTGTTTGACTTTCTGTCTTCTGCTGAACACAAACAAAGATTTTTAGAAGAATCTCTCAGCTCTGTAGGTCCTTACAATGCAAGTGAATGGGTACCAACAATTTGAAGCTCCAAAACCACATAAAGGCAGCATAAAAGTAATCCATATTACTCCAGTGGTTTAATCCATATCTTTAGAAGTGATATAATAGGTGTGGGTGATAAACAGTCAATATTTAAATATTTTTTTACTACCAATCTCCACTTTCACATTGATCTTTTGTTTTTGGTGATTTGCATTCTTTTTTTTTCTCCCCAATTTGGAATTGGAAATTCCTCGTTGTGGCGTAGTGACTCGCCTCAATCTGGGTGGCAGAGAACGAATCTCAGTTGCCTCCATGTCTGAGACGTCAATCCTCACATCTTATCACGTGGCTTGTTGAGCGCATTTCCACGGAGACATAGTGCATGTGGAAGCTTCACGCTACTCTCCGCAACATTAACACACAACTCACCACGCGCCCCACCGAGAGCAAACCACATTTTAGCGACCATGAGGAGATTACTCCATGTGATCCTACCCTCCCTAGCAACCAGGCCAATTTGGTTGTTTTGGAAACCTGGCTGGAGCTACCCAGGTCCTGCCCGTGGTGATTCGCATTCTTCATGCATATCGCCACCTAATGCATATCGCCACCTAATGGGCCAGGAGGAGAATTTATAATAAAACAATTTATCATATTACTTCTGAAGACATAGATGTAATAACTGAAATTTTATGGATTACTTTTATGCTGCCTCTATGTGCTTTTTGGTGCTTCAAATTGTTGGGATGAAATGTAAATGATGAGAGAATTGTAATTTTTTTGGTGAACTATCCCTATAAGTGCTTTGATACAATCACATAATGTACATCTAGCACATTTTTACACATGAACTATTCCACCTCACATTATTGGTCATAGTAATTTGCTTAGAAGTGCAGGTGAAACAGAGTTTCACTAAAACTGGACACAACTGAGCTATTTTCCTGATCATCTATCTTTGAATTATTTTTGAGGGGTGTTTGGTTATTTTCACATTACTCTTTAAATTGCAAATAATACGACCTCTTGGTGGATAAATAACTATTTAGCACATTCTAGTGTGCAATCACAATACCATAATACAATCAATAACAAAACGTCTCATAACAGAACTGAAAAAAGCTGATGGCAGCCCATCTGGTGGGAAATACTTCATAATTTTGTCCTCCAGTCAGAACATAGGCTTTTAAGGTCCAGGATTTGCAGATGTTTCTTAATGTCAACAGGGAGTGACCACTCCTTGTTCTTTAGCACATTTACTAAATTCTTGACTCATAGTTTTGTCTATGACATTTTAAAATGTAAACATTATATATTATATGATTAATTTACTGGAATCAAAGCATAATTGGTCTAATCTTTGTAAATCTTATGGTGAATCTTTTCTTGTGAATTGTTAGCAAAGACAGACTAATACATATTACAATCTATAGGCACATTATGAGAAATGAATAAAAACGCTGACATTGATTTACAAAAAAGAGTGACTACCTGTATGTCTTTTATAACCCAGCTTCTCCATAGCAGGCCAACATGTATCCTCAATGTCTTTAATCTCATCAGAAACCATATTCTCTTCCCACATATTGATTTTGGCTGGCGATATATCTCCTTCATATATTAGATTATACAGATTAGTAGATGTAGCAAATACCAGTTGGTTTAAGGCAGCTGGTGAAAGAGGTATCCCAAGAAAGTTGTGTATCCTTTCTGCTGTCTCTTTAGGAAAATAAACAATATCCTCAAATTTGACTATAAGGTAAGTGTGTGTAGGGAGACTTTTGCTCACTCTGACTCCAGCAGAATTGTGTGCAAGCCATAACTGTGCAAGCAGCTGCAAAGGATTTGGATCTGGCTGAGAGAGGATATTTTTTAAAGAAAGAAACTCTGGGTCCACTGCAGCACACCCTTGGTCCACACCATCACTGTTCTTTTTGAAAATGTTGCCTATTTGCCTTTTAATATTCTTACGCAAGTACAGGCTTGGCTTGCTGCTGTATAGCATTAGATAAATCCATGCACGTGGGTCTCTGACAACATGAACTGAGCGAAGAGAGCGACCAATGACCTCTTGAAGAAACGGCAGCTTTAAAAACCATCCGCCACTGCCCATGCTCATCACCGGTCGGGCATTTGGGTACTTGACCAGGTGCTGCCTCAGCTCCTGTATGTATCCTAAGTGGGCAACCCTGCTGCCACCAGTTCTTGTTTGCTCTGAAAGCAGCATCCTTCTTTTTCTCCGCTCACTTTTTTCTCTGATTTTATTCCTTGACTCATCACTGCTTTTGTGCAACTCAATGTTCTGCAGGTGCAGCTTCACATTGTGGACTATAGAATGGAACCATCCTTGAATGATGCCAAATCGTCCACTCTTTGCATCTGCTCTGGACCACTCGCAAGAGTCCACCAGAGAGACTAATGGGGACACAGGGAATCGCAGGTAAGTGGAAGGGATTCTGAGGTAGACAAAGTCAGAGCTGTTATCAAAAAGGGGCTGAAGGATCTCAGCGCCTGAGCCTGGAATGGATGTGATGGTGATGACAGGGAGTATGGTCAGGCTCTCCCCAGAGACAATAGTGTCATCATCTACGCTGTGGTCTCTCTGTTTAACATCACACAGGAGCTGTTTGCAACCATACAATATTGACAAAAGTTCAGTTACCCATAAGAACAGCACACAGATCAGAGTGCAATGGATGAGCATATTGAAAGACACATGAAGCTTTCTTTTTCTTATCATGAAAGCCAAGGCAGAACATAGAGTTAGTATTGCTGAGATATTAACCAGCAATCCAAAGTCAAATACTAAATCTTTTGTGACTTGACCTGGCAAAGTTTGAATACCCTGGCCAAACTGGACTATTCTGTGTTTGTCCTCTGCTTTAGCAAAGCCTGCAAAGCCCAAGTAGCTGTATCTAGCCTCAATATCCTTATAGTTTGTTGCGACTGACACAATTGTCTCTGTGTCATTTAAGATCAATGATAGCCTTACTCCATTTTTACTGTCGTCAGTGAATCTACAGTCTGAAACCTTGACATATGGGCCATGCATCAGGTAAGCCACTCTGGTGACAGGGCTCTCCATGGGAAAGGTCACGTTTATGAACTGCGTCCATCTCTTCTTGAATTCTGCTGTCTGCTCTGCCTCTTGTATACTGGCATCTGGGCTTGATCCTTGCGTGTTGAACCAAAACATTTTGTAATGGGCATCCCACACATCCATCAACACTCCATTGTACTTTTCAAAAGATCTGTGAGGAACATACCTGAAGTCGATGTCAAGATTGTGAAAAAATGCACTGAAAGAATTGAGAGGGGAGTGTGCTTGTTTCTCGACATGGTCTAACACCAGTAACGTTTGAGAGTTAAGAAGCACCAGGGCCCGATACACACTCTTTAGCTTCATGGCAGATGAATAGGCTGACACAGACTCTCCACTCACAAACAACATGTCCTCATGAAATGAGGCATCAATGACCTCCCCGGCAGTGCCTCCAACTTCCTTTTCTCCCCATCGCAGCCACTTGGAACATTCCCCCAACTGCCCCTCCCATGGTTGATTACACTGGCTGTTGGGAGAGGGGGCAAACACTAGTACATTGTTAAGATAGCTGTATTTAGGACCATACAAGGCGTCAGCGACAAAAACCTGTCCATTTGGAGCAAATGTGAAGGAGTTCTGATCAGGATGCTCGTGGCCTGGGTTAAAGTTTGCCCAGCCTTCCACCCACGAGTAAGGCTGAGCATGGACAATATCATACACAGCTCGCCCTCCTAATTTTCCTGATTTAAAGGAGACAAATGTGTTTCCTTGTGCTCGAGGTAACCCTGCCCCATATGTCACCACACCCCAGTTGGAGAAAATGTGCATGTTTGCTTTGTTGAAGTCAGGTGGAGGCTGTGCAAGTAACTCAGAATCATACCATATGTACTCTGTATGTAAAGTAGCCCAGCGCTGGGCTGCTGATTGCATCATGGGTCCATCTTTAGGACGATGTCTCCTAATCTGCTGTGCCAACCAGTTCCCAGAGCCATTTCGGAGCACATAGGCATCCAAAAAAACAAGTTGACTCTCTGGCCCATAGAACCAGTTGTAGTTAGAGTCTGCAATGCCGACAGTTCTTTGAAATCCAGGAAGCAAAGTAGCATAGTAAAACATGAAGTGAGCTCTCAGCCAGTTGATGTGTGTGTTGTCTATCTGAAAATGCCGCAATGCTAAGTAAACATATTGAGTAATGGATTTTGCTGTGTAGCTGCCATATGCAACACCTTCATCAAGGGAGCCATCAACAATGTGGTTGAGGAGGAACATGGTCTTTTCCATGTAGTTTACAGCTACTTGCTTCCATATCATGGTTTCAGGGTCATTATGCTCCCCTGCCACAAGAGCTCCAATGAGGATGGCTAATATATTAGTTGTCTGGTGGTTCTGTAAAAACTGCTTTCCCCACCCTCTGTGCTTGGACAGCTCAAAAATCTCCTCTGTAACTGACCGTATTTTCTTGAGATATCGTAATTGTCTCTGTGTGTCAAGAAATGTGTAAATGAAATCATATGCTGTGGCAAACCCAGTGAGGGAGTGAGCCATCGGTACCTCATCATTTGGGGCACTAGACACCATCCAGTCCGGATACTCCACCATTCGGTCCATGTACTCAATCAAAAACTGAGAGGCAGCAGCATCCTCAGGCTGAAGCAAACAGTATAGTGCAAGAGGGGGCAAGTTGTTGCCGTAAATCTCATTCCATTTCTTACCAAAGTCCTCATGGTTTACTGGTGGCTGGTAAATGGCAGCATTGGACAACATGGTAGAAACAGCATTTCGGATAACTTTAAAAATGTGTCTGTGTGTGGTGATGGCCCTCTTTTTCATCAAATGCAGCTGTGTCTGATCAAAGTATAATTTGGGGTGAAGGTGTGCGGACATGGTTATGTTGCCTATTTTACGTTCAATTTGTTCTGTCCCCTCATTCAAAGACACATTCCTGACTGAGGCAGATGAAATTCCATAGAAAGCCAGTTGTGCAGCCAAGAGGCAGAGCAGAGCCACCAACCTCTGTAGGCACTCCATAGCCATGATCCAAGAAACAGATGTGGATTTCTTTCTTTTTTCTTTTTCTGTCTAGAAAGCTCCTCCACAGCCTCCACAAAGATGTTATAAGTCAAACTTGTACACACATGTAGGGCAGCAGATATTTTTCCATTTTAGACTTCTTCCTCGAGTGTATATGGCCGTGTTTATGTAGCCAGAAAGAAGTGTTCATATTTCTTTGAGAAATTATGCTTCAAATGTCTTAAGAGTACACATTTTCATGATGAATGTAAACAGATTTGCCTTACTCTACAAGTTAGAGGATTCGAGTTAGAGACTCGACTACTTAATAAATGTAGGAGATGTTGGAGGGTGTTTGTGTTTTCTTGCATTTCAATTTATTGCCCTTTTGAGTGTTTGGAGAAAGCAATATGTTATACCTCAACGGAAATGAGTGTCTTTTAACAGCCGTGCACAGCGCATTCTCTCGGATTCATTTGTACATTCTTGTATTATTTAAATAATAATAATAAAAATATTTTCGGGCTCACTAATAATTAAATCCATCCACAATAACTAGAACACGCGTACCATTACGAAAACGTCAACGGAAATAATCCATCATCAGTGCAGAGTTAAATATGTCAAAGCAACTTCCGTTTTCGGTACCTGAAACAAAGTCAATAATTCCAGTTTTCGTGTTCTGTTTCCCTCTGGTTTAGTGGTTCAGTTTTCCAAAAGAAAAAAAAACTTGCAGTATTTGGGGGTAGTTATTTTCCATCGCTGTTTATAGCACATCATGAAGTGACTGTTAACGCCTTCGTTTTGTAACACGGAAGGCGAGATAATCCACTAATCCACTTTCTAAGGTGAAGGCAACTCACCGACTGATGAGATGTTTGTCCGAATAGGGATCTTTTTGGATCTCTGTTGATTTTAAGTAGGTACAAATATGAACAGGAAGTCTCTAAGAGTAGTCCATACGGTTTTTGCGCGGTCACTATACGTTAAACTTCTACCTTTTCCCCTTCAGTTTTTGTATTGCCTTCCATCAAAATTCGCAAGCAGAGTTCCCTTCACAGAACTGTCTCTATATGTTATGTCTAATGCAGGTCACTTTTTCCATCTTCCAAGTTATGTAGTAAAAACGATCACTTTCAGTATTAGTGGTTGAATGTTCTCGACAGATGGCGCCTTAATACCACGTAAAATGGTTTCGTTTTCAGATGTTTTAGGTTTTCAGGTTTGATTACGAATTGTCGCTAATAAAGTAAATAAAATTGGCATAATAATTTCAAGTACATTTTATATTCCTAATTTTATTTATTTTAAACACAGGTCAGAATATATTTATGCAGTTTTAATTAGTAACCTAAAGATATTAAATACACAGAATACACACAGGTCACGGTCAGGATAGTGATAAGTGTCCTTTGTGCTTTTTTGGTACTTGGCCTTAAAGGAATATTCCGTGTAAATGCAAGTTAGACTCAATCGTCAACATTTGTAACATAATATTGAACTTTTAAAAGTATATCCACAAGACATAAACGATATGTGTGTTACATGATTTTATATTAACCTTTTCTGTGTAAGGTTTTAGCCAATTTCACAACTTTGTTGCCATGACAATGTAATGTCAACGAACCCTACAGACTGTAAAAATGACAATTTCAACAATTTGCAAGTTTTAACAGAATAATTTATGTAATTAATGCTTCACATTTCTGCCTTTATACCCTCCAAACATTGTCCCCATTCACTTCCATTGTAAGTGCCTCACAGTAAACTTGATTTTTTTATTTATAAAATGTATTTTTTTAAGAAAAGGATGGACGAGTCAAAAACATTTTTGTGGTAATCAACATTATGCCACAAATGTTGTCAATTGAGATTAACTTGTATTGAACCTGGAATAATCATTTAATGAGAAAAAAAAAAACTGCAATAAACTGAGAGCTCTAACAAAAGTTACTATGAAAAAATAATATGTAGGCTTTATGAACACAACTAGAAAACGTGTATTATATTTATTTGATTTCAAAGATTTAGACTTGTTTTAACTGATGGATGCCAAACAAAGCAAATTTGGTTCGCCCAGGTTATTTGAGCATAAGTTAACAGTCCATGTTAATCCTGTTTCTTTTCTTCTGAGGTCTTCTCTCTGCTGTTAGGCTGCAATTCTATTTCCTTCTTCCCATCTGCATCTGCAGAAGTACTGCCTGTGGCCAACAGAGCACCTTCCTCTGGTGTCTCATCATCAGCTGGTACAGCAGTGCACGTACCCCAGATAACCATTACAACTATACCCACTGGCAATCCAAACAGAAAAGAGGAGAAGACTGGGGCTGTCTGGAACATCGACTGCGATCAGAGAGATTTGTATTAGTTACCAGGACAACAGACAACAGTGACCTAAATATTAGCTGTAAGTAAATATTTGATGAGGATGTGATCAGCTGCATTTTGGTTTCAATGATCTGTGCTTGTTATGTTAGTAAATATTTGGGGAAAAAATATTTAAGAGTGAATCTACCCATAACGATTGTGCGTCAGTCTTACCACTACAGTATCCTTTGCTTTATAATAAAGTCTCTTGGTGTGCTGCAATAATCCATTGCCTCCGAGTAACTGTTTGGGGTAAAGAAAATGTTACCAGAAAAGAGAAGTAGAAATAAAAAGATATATGAAAGAGAACAGAGAAAAGTCTTCCCACTTCTCATACCTTTTCTCTTCCATCCTGAACACTGTTGAGGAAATAAAGTAAATCCTCAATGGTCTCAATCTTACTTTGTGGTAGAAAGTATCCATCAATGGACAAATTCAACACAATAACGGAGGGCATCACAACTTCTCTATGGAGAAGAAACAAAAGCAAATGATCATCGAGCATACACCATGATAGTTAGACAAAGAGATCAAACTTCTCTTTAGTATATCTGCTTTTTTATATTCATCATCATGTAATTTGCTTTGAATATGGCTCTTGCACATTGTACACCCTGAAGGTTGTTGTGTAACCTGAAGTGGCCCATAACTCACCCCATGATTAAACCGTTGATATAGTCATTACCATCCATATAACCAAATTGGTATTCACTGTTGAATAAAGCACATTTTCATTATCGATTGCCTTATAGTAAAGTAAGAGCAAGAAAACAATGATAAAATCACATCTGGTGCTTTCTTTTCATGCTTCTCTAGTTTATTTGCTACTTACTTTTTGTAATGATCTCTGTATTCTGTAGCCAGCCTTTCCATCAGAGTTTTGTAACTAGAAGGAATGCATTTTTAGTTTTGGTGTAAAAATGGGTTTTAGGTCTTTTATGCAAATTAAAGACTATAAATAGTCTCTCACCGAATGCTTTCTTCTGAAGGATTCTTCTCATCTACTACTGCCAATGCCACGAGTTTACCTGTGAGGGAAGTGTGACAAATGTTAAATACTTAAGCTATACAACAGACTATGCATGTATGCAAAATGTTCACAAACAAAATCTTTCAAAGCGTAATTTTCACACATATATGTCTTGGGTGAATGTCAGATCTTAAATGTCAAGTATCACCTAGTGGCAGAAAGATAGCTATCATGAAAATTGTGTTAATTAATGACAATGCTGTGTGTTAATTGATGGGTTTAAGGACAAATAAATGAAAAAAAAGTTAACTTATGTGGACCCACTTTATATTAGGTGTCTTTAATTACTATGTGCTTAAGCATTTGATACAATGTACTTATTATCTGCGTACATTTTACTGCATTATACTTACATTTAAAGTGATAGATCACCCGAAAATGAAAAAAATAATTTACTCACCCATATCATCCCAGATGTGTGACTTTCTTTCGATTTTTAGAAGACTACCTTAGCTCTGTATGTCCACACAATGCAAGTGAATGGTGACCAAAACTTTGAAGCTCAAAAATGCCCATAAAGGTGATAATAATTTCAAGCTCCATTACACTTCCCATAGCGCCATCTAGTGCCGTCAAGCACTAGGAAGTGTAATCAAGCTTGAAATCATTATCTACAAGGAGACTGCTGATGTCAAGATTTATAGAGAAAAAGGAGTTATATTTTGGTCTTTTCTCTTACAAAACCAACTGAATCGCTTCAGAAGACATCAAACCACTGGAGTCTTATGGATTACGTTTATGCTGACTTTATCTACTTTTTGGAGCTTTTAGAGTTCTGGTCACCATTCACTTGCATTGTATTGCCCTGCAGATCTTAAATATGCTTCTACAAATCTGAATTTGTGTTCAGCTGAAGAAAGAAAGTTATACACATCTAGGATGGCATTTTCATTTTTGGGAGAACTAAACCTTTAAAATACCTAGATTTAATTACATCTATAGTTACATTGTAAACTTTACCTCAAATCCTTAACCTAAACCCTATGCCTAATCTTATCTAAATTATAACACTACCCCAAAACCTACCCGTAATTTAACCTCAGCAGCAAATGTGAATCTTTTGAGAATTTTGCGAAACAACATATAGTTACACAATAAATACATTGCATTGTATATATTTTATTGGTAGTACATACAGTAGTAGTTAAAGATGCCTGATATAAAATGGGGCTGCTCATTTTGATAAATAAAAAAAAAAAAGCTTACTTAGTTCCCCCATCTGGTAGAGACTGTAGCTATCAATTTGGAAGTATGAGAGGAAACGCTCTCGATTTACCCAGGAAGACAGATCGCCATCATTAAATTCTATATAAAGATAAGAAAGGATGGGTTATACTTTTTTAAATGTGAATCATGAAGGTGTCATAAAGCTACATCATATGCAAAGTACTTAGAACTGTTTTATACATTTTCATATAAAACAAATTATCACAAATTTTATTACCAGACAAGCTGTTTCTGTTAACTGACTATGCATTCAGTTATGCAAAATATCTCACATGCACACACTGAATATATTGACTTAAAGGGAGTGTTTTGGATGATAGCTTAGACTAAATAAGCCAAATGACAGGACAGTCTCTGTATTCTCATCGTTTGGAAAAGTAAGGTAAGGACACATTTTTATGTCTTCAAAGCAATTTTCTCTAGACTCTTACATACTGTACACGCAAAAACCTATGCAAAACTTTGGGTAAGAACTTGTACACCTACCTAGTACTTACCTAGAGGTTTATGTAGAAAACTATATTCCAGCTATAATGTGTCCTAAGTGCTCAAGTGACTTTTCCTGTTTCACAGTAATCTTTGCTAAAAAAAAGAATATTGTGATGTTTGTTTTTCAGTCAGTACTAGAATGATTGTCATCTGATCTCTGTTATGGAAAATAACCGTTTAATTAAGCAAATAATGTCAGGTAAGTAATTCATAAACTTCTTAACAGTGGGCCACTGCCAGCTTGATTTTGACATACTTTCTGTGACAACTGTGTATCACATACTTTACATATATTCAATAGAAAATATTTTCATATTGTATAAGTTAAACACATTATACAAATATTTCTAAATACATTTGAACATGATAAACAGTTTATTGCAAATTCCCACAAAGTACTGGATGATTGTCTGAATTTCATTGCAATGCTACGACAAGAGTGAGCTGTAATACTGGGTCATAATATAACACTATCTATGCTCAAACAACAAACAGATCAACCATTTTCATTCTAAAATTCTAATATACTCTATATTTCTTTTCAGATGATCTAAAAGATATACATAATACCTGTTTGAGCCTCCACATTCTACCCCTTGTCTTTTAACTTGGCTTCATGGATGTGCTAACTATTCATATTGTGGAGGACTCATCTGCCAGTGCAGTATTCCAGGTCCAGGTTCAGTGTGCTGATCCCTTTTTGCTAAGCTACTGGCTCCATAAAACCTTCTTCAACAATGGGGAAGTTCAGCAGATCAACACCCTGAGGATAAATGGCTATTGTGGGCTAGTGTTCGTTCTGAGGGTGCTGCATCGTTCTTCACGCCACTCTAATGCCCATTATTGGTGCCCTTTCCTAGTGACACTCTGCCTTGATGCTCTGGCATTTCACTACCAACTCCCATCTGTGCCCCAGTGGAATGGCACCCTTCAAGAAGCAATGAGAGGAAACAGCCTGGAGCTGAGACGCTGAGAGACTTTTTGCTGCTTACTGCAGGAAATCTTACCATTGTACAGGTAGTACGTCCCATCTTTGAACACAGAAACAACAGGAATTTCCTTCAGAGTCACTGCCTATGATGACAAGAATTGATGAGATTGAACTGTTTATATTCAAACAAGTACTTAATCTGAGATTGTTTTCCAAAGAAAAAGGAAATCTTACTTTTGGAAGAATTTCTTTAGAGGCAGTGAAGAAATATGTGTGGACAATATACTCAGCTGCAGCTTTAAAGTATTGCTCCTGAAATGGAGTATGACAATGAAAACTGATTTAGTTTAATTTCAAATGTATTGCATGCATATTCCATCATAATTAATTTATTAATTGTACATAGAAATTACATTTATTTATTCACATTCATTTTACATTATGCTTACCTTAAGGGGCGACTCCCCTCCAATGTAAACAAAGATAAGATCATGACGACTCATAACATGCTGGAACAACTGAACACTAGAGAGTGGTCTTACCACAGGTCTAGTTTCAACAGAAAGGACACAGGGATAACAAGTAGAGATTATAAATAGCATTGGAATGACACTAAAGTCTATGCAGAGCACAAGAAATGCAATTCATTATAATGATATTAATTCCAGCATTACCCTGCAACTCTATTGGCAAAATCAATAATTGCATCCTTTGTTCTTGGTCCTTTGTAGTCAAAAGACAGCTCTCCTTTAAACCTTTTTTTTAAATATAGAAAGAGAAAGTAGCCATTTTTCATGAGTCAAAGACACAATACACCATAAACAATTGTTTCATACAAATAGTTTAGAGACGTAAAATTATGTATAATTATGTATAATAATTATTGTGATAACAATTGAGCTCCTGTAAACACTTACAATTTTAGTGTTGGATATCCACGAATATTAAACTCTGAAGCAATACCTAAAGAGACACAGAAAGCATTTATTTATTTATTTTTGTATTAAAGGGATAGTTCACCCCAAAATGACAATTCTTTCATCATTTACTCACCCTTATGCCATCCCAGATGTGGATGCCTTTATTCTTCTCTGTTGAACACAGAGAAGAATATTTCATGCTCTGCAGGTCCACACAATGCAAGTGAACAGCAACCAAAACTTTGAAGCTCCAAAAAGTCCATGAAGGCAACATAAAAGTAAGACTCAAGTGATTTAATCCATGTGTTCTGAAGCGATCCAACCAATTTCAGATGAGAACAGACCAAAATGTAACAACATTTTCACAATAAATATTGACATCTGCAGTCTCTTTGGCGATCATGATTTCAAGCTTGATTACACCTTTAGTGCCATCTACTAAGCTAAAGGAAATGTAATCGAGCTTGAAATCATGACCGTGCCTAAAGATTGAAATGGCAAGGTTTACAGTAAAAAAAAATATTACATTTTGGTCTTTTCTCACCCAAAATCGATTGAACTGCTTCAGAAGGCATGGATTAAATCACTGAAGACTTATGGATCACTTTAATACTGTCTTTATGTGCTTTTTGGAGCTTCAAATTTCTTCTAAAAATCTTTGTTTGTGATCTGCAGAGGAAAGTCATACACATCTGTGATGGCACAAGGGTGAGTAAATTATGAGAGAATTTTCATTTCTGGGTGAACTATTCCTTTAATGTATCGATGGAAAAACATTTCACAATGGTGATAATGTTTCTTAATGTTAGAACTTTATCCATTTACTAATATATATATATATATATATATATATATATATATATATATATATATATATATATAGTAAATGGATAATCACAATTAAGCCTTGTTAGTATGATTTGATTTTTTTAAACACAGAGACATTTAGTCTATCTATCCAATTAATAACAGAGTGCACTCATGGAGGGTGGAACATAAGGCATGGGCTCAATTTTATTTACCCAGAAGGCTTATGCCTGAATTTAAAAATAGCCCCAGGAAAAGGATTTAAACTGAGAGGACAGTAAAAAAAAAAAAAAACTAATTCCAAGAAACACGAGTGACTAAAAGGATTTTTAATTGCTGAAAAGGCAACTTATGCTATATGGTCATCTGGTTAACAAGACACTCAGCTCAATACTAAATCAGTATACAGTTCGATGAACTAACTCTGATGAACACATGAGATTTGCTTCTCTAATCCCATTACACAGCAGGTAAGCCTATCCTGCCATTTAACTATTGGTTGCTAAGCAACGGCCTGGCTTGGCCTTACCATACTGTCATCTCAAAACAAGCTACAGCAGGAGATATATCTTCCATTTAATCTCCTAAAGGGACCCCACACTTATTTTACGAATACATTCATTGCAATTAAAGCTTTCAAACATATACAATTATGGATATTAGTATTAAACCCACTTGAGTGCACTGTGGTGTCAATCTTGCCAACATTAATAGGAGAGCCCAGACTCTTCAGCTCTGCGCCAACTTCATACCATATTGGCTCAAATGTGTGACAGTATGCACACCAGGGAGCATAAAACTGCAAAATAAAACATCATAATATCACACAGCTGGCTTGACACATAAAGTTGCATAACACATCACACAGCCATAACAATGCATAAATTAGTCCCCACTGCATGCTACTCTCACCTCAACCAACCAGAGTTCATCGTGTCGTTTCTCCTTGAACCTGCAAAAGTTCATTTTTAATAAAATGCAGACAAGGAGACACTACTATATCTAAAATGCAGACAAGGAGACACTACTCTAGATCTATCTATCTATCTATCTATCTATCTATCTATCTATCTATCTATCTATCTATCTATTTTTAAATACAGGCTATATATAAACTGTATTTTATCTTTACAATGGGCATCACTTACTTGTCATCTAGTTCCTCCACGTATCCTGACACCACAGCAATGACCGACAGAAGCGCTGTTATAAAGAAATGCAGAGATATTAAAAGCATTTAGATGATGGTGTCAATCGGCTGAGTTAAAAAGTAGTATTTCGATAGGCTACGACAATTTACTAACAATTCACACCTGAAAGTATTACGTTTCTCATTCCTGCTATCCTTGTATGTTGTCATTAAACGCGACGTATCCAGTATGTTACAGACAGCAGATTCAGTTTTAGGTTAGTGACATAATCATCAGACTGCTAGTAAGCTGTTGACCCACTGACCATTTATCAGATTAACCCCATTACCCCTTGGGTTGAAATGTCAAAATTAGGGCGCAAAATGATTATGCACTAGCTGTGAAGGGTCTCATCAAGCAACCTAAATTAGTTGTGTTTATTCGATTTATTATAGACACATTTCAACTATCTATCTTAATTCACAGGTTTTGTACACAACTATATAGTCCAACGAAACTTAATGGCGTAAACAAAAGCAAACACTCTAGATTGGACCTGTCAATACCACTATGTTTTTCAGTCAGTATCTATATAGGCCTATTCTATATCTATAGACTTTATCAGTTAACTTTCAAAGTGTACCACCTAAATAACGAAGTACATAATGGAAGAAAATGTAACTACTTATTTTATACAATGTAGGCCTAGGCCTACTACAGAAATATGTATAAGATTTATCAACTAAAATATCCACGTTTTAAGGAATATTCCGGGTTCAATTACAAGTTAAGCTCAATCGACAGCATTTGTGGCATAACACTGATCACCTTTTCTAAAGAAAATACAATATAAATAAATAAATAAATAAAAAACAAGGTTACAATGACGCACTTACAATAGAAGTGAATGGGGCCAATTTTTAGAGGGTTTAAAGGCATAAATATGACGCTTGTGATTTTATAAAAATAAAAAAAATTTGTATTGATTGATATTACATCGTCGTGGCAACGAAGTTGGCTAAAATTGGCAAATATTTGACACAGAAAAGTTTAGTAAGTGATTTTATCACACTAAAATCGTGTTAACACGCATGTTGTTTACTTTTGAAACAGTGATCATTTTAACGTTTACATATTGGCCTTATTCACTTCCATTGTGCCTCACTGGATTATATATATATATATATATATATATATATATATATATATATATATATATAATTTATTTTAAAGAAAAGCAAACTCATTATTATTATGCTGTTGATTAAATGTAATTTGTATATGCCCGGAATACTCAATTAAACCGAAAACGCTGCGTTGTCTCCCAATAGATGGCGCCATTATAAAAACATTTGCAATTCGTCTTCGTTTTACATTCAAAGGCACAATTGACCTAAAAGAAGCGCACATCATTGGATTAATCTTGTATCCGCAGATTTACTCATAGTTCATTAGTCTTATGTTTTGCCTGGTTTATTTCTAATAAATGTTTTTTTTTTTTTTTTTGTAATTGTCAGTGGATTTACTTTTTTCGAATGTGTAGCGTTCTTACCATGAAGATCTTACATAATATAATGAAATATAACCTAAAAGCCTAAAGAGATGCTGAAGTCCGCCTAACCATGTATTTGTTTGTGTATTCCGTAATAGACAGTAGAATGGCATACCATCAAACCTTTCATTGGACAACTGCCTATGTTGGGAACATTTTGATTCGTGTAAAGTCAAATCAGTCTATCAAAGTACACGCCCATGAGATCGTCCTCCCCGCTGATTGGTTAAAAAAAATACCGTTTAAGAAGTCTCTTGAATCTCTATGGCCGAAGCTGACGTCTGTCTTCATCAAATGAAAAGAAAACGTAAGTTTGGTCCGTGGGGAGAGGCAACTGTTATGGAAGTGACCGTCTCTTGAATTTACTCTCTGTATTTTCATTTACTCTAATTGGAATAACTTCTGGGAAGGCACTTTTCCCCTAATTTAGTCAAAGATATAGAAACCGTGTGAGAGCTGAGCCTGACTGGACATTATAAAGATATCTGTGGAAAGTGCTCGCGCGTTGTTTATTTTCTCTTGACCACTTCGGTTTTTTTTTTTGTGGACAGCGCTACAAAACATACGCAGTTGTCCGCGTGTGCATGTTCAACACCCAGAATTGAGTTTAAGTCTATTTCGCCACGGAAAGTTTGTGATACTCGCCATAAATTAAGTTTTAAGCAGCTCACGCGGTGTCTGTGGGTGAGTTCAAACATAGCCTTGCTGACGGTTGGACAAAACATGCAATTATATCTGCCTGCATGTAAATAAATGGATTGCAGTGTATGGACCTCGTCGACTTTTCGAAATGCGATGGAACTAAGTAAGGCCTTTCGACCGTCAGAATATCTTCGCTTCAGTTTCAAGCCAGATGACCAGGTAAGACTTTGATAGCGATCAAATGGGTGTTTTTCTCTTGCTTTGAAATTGCGTTAAACGTAAAAACAAAAATCTGGCGCCCAAACGCTTGTGTCCGTAAACAATTAAAGTGCGATCAGTATTCGCCTATGTGCGTAGCAGTTTGATGACAGCATGCTGTTGCACCTGATCGCTATTCTCGGCGTTATTTTGCGCGTATTGTTTTGCAGCATTAGAGTTTATTTTCGGTCGGCATCAATTATGCGATCTTGGGTTGCAGCACTTGCACTTCCGAGTTGTTTTTCACATCTGCTGTTGGCTTCCCTAGTAACTATGTGACACTGAAACGTGTGTAAAAATTGCCATGAAGTTTGACTGGTTTATCCTACATATGCAGATACAATTGTGCAAAGTTCAGCTTGATTACTAGGAAACCATTACATTATATTGTGCAACATAACAGTACTTTGCTCCACCACTAAAGGTATGTTTATTAAAGATGGAATTGTTTTGGTGAGCTTTTCTGAAAAACATATAGTAAGCAGATTTGGAAGTGTTAAAGGAAACTCATTACAACGATACCGTGCTGTTTTTCCCACTGGAAAATATGTCAAATGCATGCAGAAATTTCTGGTATGAGCAGAAAAATGCTTGGCTCTACAAGGCAGCTAAGTCCTTCTAAAGTTTTATTTCAATCTCTGGAATGTAAGGTATGCTGTTAATCACATCCTCAGCATGTAAAAGAAGCGAATCACGTCATTTAAAATACCTGTGATCTTCTGTAAAGTGTTAAGGCGTTACAACCTCTATTGGAATTTATGTTATTCCTTTCCATCCTGGTTGGCTTTCTTGCCTGCTTGGCTGTTAACATACCATGAGTCAGAAATTGCAGTATTGCTAGATCAAAATAACTATGCAAAAGTCAGCTAACATTGTTTTGGTTCAGGGGAACTCATTTATAGTACTGTATTATCGTTGCCTCCCTGTGTGACATCCTCATGTCAAGGTTTAGAAGGTTATTTTGGGAAAATGAGAGATCAGTAAGCTGGACATTGTATAGTGAGCTGTATGTTTTCTGCCCTTAAAGGGATAGTTCACCCAAAAATGACAATTCTCAGTAGAATTCTTCATTAGAACACAAGCAAAGATTTTTGGAAGAATATTTCAGCTTTGTAGGGCTATAAAATGCAAATGAATGGTTGCCAAATATTTTAAGCTCCAAAAAGCACATATAGCCATCAAAAAAGTAATTTATTCGACTTCAGTGGATGGATCAATGTCTTCTGAAGCGAAAGGCTAGGTATAAGAAATAGATCAATATTAAATTATTTAATTTATTTACAAAAAATTGAAGAGGGTCGAGGTCACGCAGCCTCTTGTGTGATTTAAGCGTGTAAGCAAGTTCATGTGAGAAATGAATTGTGAAATACCAAAAAAATACGGTATTACCAATATGTATGCTCCTCTGTTGTAAACAACACTGTGCTTGCTTGGTGTTGTTTACATTAGAGGAGCATAGATATTCATATATAGATGCATCATTAGGCTGGTTTGGATATGGCGTTCTGCCATCTTGGAACGATCAACAAGGAGAGCTGTTGAATATAAGTGAGTGAAGGAGATGCCTTAGACCGAGCTCTTCGATTAGACCGCTGCATAAAATGTGTTTGTGTGGAAAAAGTAGCTGCTATTAAGGTACCTACATTTGAATATCAATGCAGAGGAGGCTAATGTGCTTGAATCATGTGAGAGGCAGTTTGAACCACCCTTGTCAACGAGCTGGCTGGAAGCGAAACCTTTTAGTAAGAAATCACTATCAAATCACTTCTAAAGATATAGATTTAACCACTGCAATTGTATGTATTACTTTTATGCTGCCTTTATTTTATTTTTGGAGCTTGAAATGTCTGATCACCATTCACTTGCATTTTAAGGACCTGCAGAGCTAAGATATTCTACAAAAAATATTTGTTTGCATTCAGCAGAAGAAAGAAAATCATACACATTTGGGATGGCATGGGGGTGAGTAAATGATGAGAGAATGTAAATTTTTTGGGTGAACTATCCCTTTAAATCAGACGTTAAATTTGATTATTTGAAGGTTAAGTTTGAAATTAGCTCTGAGAAAAGTTACCACTGGAATTGTTATCAAAACAGCTGTTTTGGGCCTCTCCATTGGCCCAACCAATCTTAGACACTTACACCTCTTTAAGTTTTGCTGCAGTTTTGTTTGCATTCTACTGTAATTTATCTGTGCATGTTTTCTCAAGCATAAACTGAGAGACCACTCACCTGGGTTTTATCGGTAGTTTGCCATATGATTTGCTCCTTCCTTACAGCATTGAAAGCCACAAGAGACGTATAAAGA
>NW_026266667.1:0-25000 GCF_025860055.1 Xyrauchen texanus | reverse complement strand
TGTGCTGATGCTTTAGATGCTTTATTTCTCAACACCCTTTCTACATGCAGCAGCTCTCCTAGCTAACAATTATTTCCATTTCTGCTGGTGCAATGCAGATTACCGTCATGTGCTCCGCTTGCACTGAGTAACTGAGATTAGATCGATAACCTGTTGAAGAAGTCGATTTGGGGGCGAACATATGATGTGTCCGACCTGTCGCTGCTTTTGCTTAAATCTGATGTCTTTGGAGGATATCTGTTTGGGAGTCGCTCTTAACATGTAACGTCAAGAATTCTGTAAAAACACCTGACTCTAATCTTAAATCTTAAAAGACTCTAATCTCATGTTGTCAACTGTGAGGTTTTTAAACTTAAGCAACATTTAGTAGGCTGCATTTGCACTGTCACAATCAGATTTTTTACTCTCAGATCTGACATGATTGGATATTGACGCACGCATGTAAACATAAAAAAAACCACACAAATGAAAACAAGATTTTGTTCCACATCTGATATGAGCTGCTTCCAAATGTGGTTGCACATCTGGACATTTGTTATTTACATCTGTGCATGTATAACTATATTCCGGTGGATTGTTAAGCATGAATTTTGCAGTGAGGAGACAAACTTTATAAACATTAAATGAGTATAAATCAATATACAAATGTGTAAAAGTCTATCAGACATTTTTAAGAAACACTCAAGGCTGGTTTTAGGGGAGTTACGTGACTCCATGCGAGGATCAGACGTGTGAACGGCGAGCTCTGCGCACTTTGCTAGTTTTAATACCTTTTATGACATAAACTGGTGAGATTCGATAGACTGTTCTAGGAGGACAATATGCCAAAGAATTTAAAATCCTCGGGCTCTGGAGACATTAAAAGACACCTACGTGCTCAAGCTGACACCCCTCATGATATAATATTGGGAGGAGACTTTAATCTTTTGATGACACAGTGATTGTTCAAAGTGAAGAAAGTGTGTAAGCCCCCTAGAGCAACATTGACGCTTCACTGTATGTGTAAAAAATCTTGGTCTTACAGATATTTGGAGACTTTTGAACCCATATGGTAGGGACTAAATACATTTTCATCAGTCCATAACATTTACTCTAGAATATATATTTTTTATGTAAGTCCCTTATTTAATCTGTCGTTGATTGCTCAATTGGAAACATTTGAGTTGCCGATCATGCCTTGGTAGAGGTAGAGGTGTTGCCACATATGAAGAAAAGGAAATCATATAGTTGGCACTTTATTGTATCCCTCTTGCAATATCCTGAATTCCAATAAATGTTAAAGGCTGAAATTAATATTTATATGGAGACCAACTTTTCCTCCATATCCTCTGTGGGTGTGGCTTGGGATGCACTTAAGGTGGTTTTTAGGGGCCGGATTATACAGTATGCCTCATTCATCAAAAAGTCCAAAGCATAAGAACTTGTGGAGTTAAAAGGGAATATTTAAAGTGCTGAGGCAGAGCTGAAACGCAGAATGGCATCTTATGGCCTCAGAGAATTGACCCAATTGAAATACAGATGCAATACTGTTTTTGGCTATTCGGGGCAAGACTGATGAAGATATTAGGAACTTCGTGGAACCATTAGAACTCCCTAAACTGATGCCAGAGCAAAGAAAGTCTCTTGATTCTGAGATAACTTTGGAGGAGCTTGGTAGGGTAATAAAGGGTTAGGGGGCCAGATGGCTTCGCTGCTGAATTCTTTTAAATTTTATGCTACAGAACTGGATCCGCTCGGAATCATTAAAGAATGGAAAGCTTCCGAAAACCATGACACAAGCCTGGATCAGTCTGATTCTTAAAAAGGACAAGGATCCAAGCATAAGAGTTTCCATCCAATTTCTCTGATGTAGACATTAAAATATTGTCAAAATTTTTATTTTCCCGGGGTGGTGTAGGGAGGTGTGGCGCATAAGCTTTTGGTTTACGTAGATGATATTTTATTATTTGTCTCTGACCCCACTAGATCTATGCCTTGCCTCCACAAGTATTAATTCCTTTTCTAAGTTCTCCGGATACAGAGTTAATTAGTCTAAATCTGAAGTTTTTGCTCTGACAGCATACTGCCCAGTAATGGCTTTTCAGCAGGGCACCTACCAGTGGCCCAAACAGGGCATTCATTATTTGGGCATTTTATTCCCAGCAAATTTGTCTGATTTAGTAAGAGTTAATATTGACCCTTCAATAAAAAGGTTTTCGAGTGATGTGGGCAGGTGAGCTTCTTAACATTTATCTATGATTGGGAAGGTTAACGTTACTAAAATTAATTGTATTCCAAATTTCAACTACCTGCTACAATCTCTCCCTGTAGATGTCCCCCTCTCTTATTTCAAGCATTTCACTTATTTGATATTTGATAGCATAGTGAAGTCCTTCATTTGGAATGGTAAGCGTCCTAGATTACATTTTAATAAATTACATGGGCTGATTGACAAAGGTGGGCTAGGCCTACCAAGATTTTTATTTTATTTTTATTATGCATTCGGTCACAGACATTTGGCTCATTGATTACTTCCACCTGAGAGAGCCCCTCCCTGGTTTTGTATTGAACAGGAAGTTCTTGCCCCTATTTCACCATTGCAAAGCCTTTCTATCAAACTAACCGGAGAAGTTAAGTTACACAACGTTAGCTCGCATTTGCACTCGATATGGACAAAAGTGTCCAGAGTGTTTAATTTGGCTGAACCCAAAATTGTGTATTAATAAGTCCCCTTTCTGCTGGTCAGAGTGGATTGTGAGGGAGGTCAATATGCTCTGTGACCTATATGAGAGTGGAGTGTTGAGATCCTTTTGAAAATTTGGTTCAACATTTCAGGATTCCCAGATCTGAGTTCTTTAGGTATTTACAGCTGTGCCACCTGCTCTGTACTATTTTTGGGAGTAGCATACATACAACCCCCCCATTACTCCCTGCTGATTTAGAGTCTGGGGGACAGCTTCAACTTCTCTCAAGATTATGGGAGTAAGATTTAAACTTGGTATTAGAGGAGGAAGTGTGTGGACTAGGATTCTAAAAAAATGTCAATTCTACATCTGGAGATGCAAGGGTGCGCCTTATGCAATTAAAGATTTTACATAGATATTATTCTAGATTTTATAGGCTTGGTTTTAAAGACACACCAACCTGCTGGTGATGCCAATCAGAAAATGGGGACACAACCCATGTTCTTTGGTAGTGTGTTAAGATCCAAGAATTTTGGTTGAGGGTTCAGAGTTTTATGTGTGACGTATTGAGCACTCCATTTTCATTTTGCCCCAGACTCTGTATTTTAGGCGATGAAGTGGTCATTAATATAGGGGATGAATGATCGGCAGACAGATTGTTTCTTGGGGATGGAAGTCTGCTGGGGCGCCCTCATTTCAAGAGTGGTGCACAGAGATGGGAAGGGTGGCAGCATTTGAGGAAATGTCATGTCAATGTCATATATATATATATATTAGGGCTGTCGATTTAACACGTTAATTCAGTGCGATTAATTTGTCAAAAAATAACGCGTTAAAAAAATTTACACAATTAATCACATGCCTGGACCATAATAAAGAAGCTTCCTGAGAAATGAAAGCGTGTAGTACCACCTGTTTACTCCAGAGGGCAGTAAGTGAAATTTCAGCTGTATGAGCAACGCACAGTTTATACAGTGAAGAAAACAACCCACAACACAGACATGCGTTACGTTCTTGAACAACACAGAAATTCGAACTAAGGGATCTCAAGATGTGTTTAAAGATTGAGTATTAGATTATATTTAACTTGACACAGTGACCTAAAAATGTATGTATATGACACAACACACCCGAGACGCTACACAAGCACGTCTGTTGCAGGTGTAGATTGACGGGCTCTTAAACAAGCCCTCATAATAAATCTCCAACTGATGCACTTGAGAAATGGATTGCTGTGAACTGTATGACAATGATTGACTTATGATCAATAATATGGTAGTAAACAATACATTGAATTCTAAAGCTGCTTTTTGTGTTGTCTTATCAATGATTAACTCTTCTGCCACAAGAATGTAATGCATTTTAATTATCTGAATATTTTTATATATATATAAAGATAACTATGTATAATTATATATTGATATAAATATGTATAATCTTTATATATTGATTTATTGTTATATGAGGGGCTTTCTCAGCAAATATTTGTATATGCGATTAATCGCGATTAATTATTCGGGACACCATGTAATTAATTCGATTAAATATTTTAATCGATTGACAGCCCTAATAAATACAGATTTTTTTTGTGTGTGTGTATATATTCAAGTGTGACCACAGGGATTAGGAGGGGGAATGGGAATAATGGGGGTTAAATGTTGATTTTGTGAATATATGTTTTTGTCAATTATGTTAATCAATAAAACTGATAATCAGAAAAAGGCTGGTTTTATACACTCATATTAGAACATAATGTGAAGGATGTCAATGATGATTATTTAGTTAAATAAAATGAGTGCAGAATTTATTAAATGCTGTGGAATAAATGGCAACAGTGAGACTCTCCAGAATTTCCATAAGAGAACCATAATAAAAGAATGAGCATATTTTATTTTATCTGTTACAGGGTGTTCAGGAATTTTCTGAATAGAATCGTGGAGGGACTCATTTTGATCAGTTTATTGTATTCTTGCGATGTTTATAGATATTTTTAAGAACAACTGCAAGTAAAATAAATGCATGTTTGTTACCATTTGACACAGTGTGACCCTGTGACTAGAGATTTAGTTTATCCTCATCAATACACCTCATCTGGCAAGATACTATATATATATATAGTATATCTTAATTTGTTAAATACTTGCATATGGAGCATTGTAACGGAGCCGCCAATCTCTATAATTTTTCTATATTTTTTCATAATATCCCCCGGTGTATTCTAGGCTTGTTTATAGTTAAAAATCCCACATTATGCACCAAAGATTAATTTTTCTGGTTATTATTGGAAATTTGTGTGCACCATAAACTACATTTTGGATTTTCTTTTTTTGTAGCCTCAATGTCTGTGACCGTCATGGTAAGGAAAGACTAAGAATTCTTTGATCTTTCTTTTAGATTGGTTTAAAAAAATAAATATATATTTGGTTATGGTTATTGGCCTTTTCCACAACCTTAGTTATCAATATCGACAAACTCCACCATCGGTCAAACTCTAGTGCGAATTAATGGAGGGTAATTTATGTAATCTCAGTTGGACGAGTCTTAAAGGGATAGTTCACATAAAGTTAGCATAAAAGTAATCCATAACACTCCATAAGTTAAGTCCATATCTTCATAAGCAATATGATAGATGTTGATAGCAATTAAGGGTTTGATTGTGGCTTTGACCCCTCTGCCCTCTGTATATCTGGTCTGTCAGTCTCTATCTGCAGGTGTGTCACAGCTGTTTCCGCCGACAGTCGAACCCTCACCGCTGCGCTCAGTGCAAATTCGCCCACTACTGTGATCGCACGTGCCAGCGCGCCGCCTGGGATGAACACAAGCAGGAATGCTCTGCCATCAAAAAGATAGGAAAGGCGCCCAATGAGACTGTGCGGTGAGTAGTCATGTGATCAGAGTTAATGTGATCCGTTCTTATCGGTTGTGTGACTTTCACTCTGACTCTGATCCAGTCTTGCCGCTCGCATCCTTTGGCGCATTCAGAAGGACACTGGTCTGGTCTCGGACAATCAACTCACCACTTTGGACCTACTGGAGGACCATCTGTCCAAGATGTCCCCCGAGGACCTGAAAGATCTCAAAGTTGATGTGCAGAACTTCTTTGGTTACTGGCCTAAAAAGTGCAAGCCCATCGGAGAGGACTATGTGTCACATATGTTTGGTGTGGTAGGTGCAGTTTCATCTTCAAAATATTCACCATTGCGTATACTGTTGGGCTGGCTTTGAAAAAAATTAAGATTACTTGTGATCTTCATTTGAACAATTACAATACCTATTTTTTTTTTTTTTAAATCAAATCACTCTTTATGCCCATTATTTTTAATCTGTATGGATACCCAGCCATAGTTGCATAAGACAGAATTGAAATGAGACAGATATGTCTATGTTCTTCAGATAAACTGCAATGGCTTCACTCTGAGTGACCAGAGGGGTCTTCAGGCAGTGGGAGTGGGTCTCTTTCCTAACCTCTGTTTGGTGAATCATGACTGCTGGCCCAACTGCACCGTCATTCTCAATCATGGCAAGTGAGTAGATGATAATTTAGAACAATAATAACAGTGATCACAGCGGTGAAATGAATCCACAGACTGCTGCTTCTGCTGGACACCTGGACACTATTAGTGTCTGGGATGAAAGCACTTGAGGGAAATCAGAGCTTGTTAGAGTAAGTTATTCTCATCAAACGGCTCTTGTGAAATTATAACACAAGCTTGAGTAGGTTTGTCCCTTTGGTGCAACATTGAATGAATAGTCATTATTTACTCACCCTCATGCTGTTATTTTTTCTAAAGAAACACAAAATGAAAAATTATTAATCTTCACACAACTTTTTTCCATACAGATCCAATTTATAGTGGGCATGTCGGTCATCTCCAAAGAGGACAAAAAAAAGCCTTATAAAAGTAGTCCTTATGACTTGTATACAGTGGCAAGAAAAAGCCACTGGAATCCAATTCATTAAATGAGATTGAGGTGTGGGTTAGATCTACTTTGACGTATATAAATCACTCAAATATTTTGAGTTTGATGCAGACCACCTCGCAAGAAAGAGATCTCCGATGACCTACGATCAAGAATTGTTGCTTTGCTTAAAGTTGGAAAGGGTTACAAGTAACCTCGAAGAGCTTTAGATTTTAATTTGTCCACAGTTAGACAAATTGTTTATAAACAAGAGACAATTTAGTACTGTGGCTACTCTCACTAGAAGTGGCCGTCCAGTCAATGACTCAAAGGGCACACCGCAGAATGCTCAATGAGGTAAAAAGAACCTATACAAATATATACAACCTATATAACTATAGACTGAAACTGGTTAATATAAGAAATATTTTGTGGGCTGATGAAACTAAGGTTGAATTGTTGGGAAAAACACGCAGCACAATGTCTGGACATCGCATACCAACATGAAGACATCATCCCAACAGGGAAGTACGATGGAGGGAGCATATTTATTTGGGGCTGAATTGCTCTTTAGGGTTGGAGTCCAAAATTACTTTAGAACGTTGTGCAGGTCTAATCCACAGCTACCGGAAACGCTTGGTTGAGGTTATTGCTGCCAATGAAGGATCGATCAGTTATTAAATACAATGGTTCTCTTACTTTTTCCACAGCACTGTGAATGTTTCATGGGATGTGTTCAGTAAAGACATGAAAGATTATAACTGTTTGTGTGTTGTTAGCTTAAACACATTGTGTTTGTCTATTCTTGTGACTTTAATGATCACTTTTAATGAGCAATTAATGCAGAAAACCAGCTTTTTCCAAAAGGTTCACATACTTTATCTTGCCACTGTACATTCCAAGTCTTTTGAATTCATATGAAAGCTTTGTGATAGACAGATTGCTGAAAAATGGCACAAGAATGCTGCTGTGCCGTTTTTTAATCTGAACCTGCGAAAGAGATTTGAGAGCTTTGGTGGACAGGACAGACATTCTGTGAATAAGAGGTCTCTTTGGGTCTTTTCCTCACACAAAACTATCATATGACTTCAGAAGCCTTGAAATATTGTATACAGTCATATAATACATTTATGCTACTTTTTTGAGCCTGATAGGAGTGGTCACTTTGAACTACAGTATGGAAAAGAGCTGCATGATAACTGTTCAAAATGAGAAAGTCATACTAAATGAGGGTGAGTTTTTACTATCGATCATCTGGGTAGATCATCTCTATTTGAAAAACTGCAGTGTGTGTTTGTGTCTTCCAGTCAGACAGCTCTGGACGCCACGTTTCACACCAAGAGAAGGTGCGTCAACTAACGTCTGCACTTTGACCCCGCCGCACTGACTGCATCATATCTGTGTCATGTCAAATTTAAACATTTGTGATTTTTCATATGGTACATCAGTAACACATAACCAGAGGTTTATCCACATTGAAAAGTAGCTACAAACTACAACTTTTTCTAAATGATTAATATGCTTTTTAACAGAAATACAAACATCCCATTTGAGTCTCATGCCGGCCGTTATTTGAATTACGTGGAACTCACGTCACAAGCCAGTTCAGTTGATATCTAAATATCATCTGATTTGGCTTCTCTCATAATCAGATGATACCATTGCTTAGACATATATACACACAACTTGCTATGATGGACGATAAGCAGTGACTGAAGTCTTGCATGGATTGTCCTATCATTAAGCTTCAGTAATGGTCTTATCCTGGTCTCATACATGTGGTAACAAACAGTATCTTAACACAATCTACCGGACACAAATGATACAGTATTTTACTAAGTTCTTAAATCTTACTTGTGACTGCTGTGAGGGAATGAGACTGTTTTACCAGTTGCACTGAGACCTCTTGAATGATACCAAACATGTATGATCAGAAAACCTTTTACATTACAGAATTGGATAAGTCATAACAAGTTTTTGGTGTCCTTAAAGTGACCTGAGGTGAGAAAGAGGGAAGATGTGAGATTTGTGTTTTATGGTCCTTAAAACGTAGGGTGTGCTGTCTCAGGTGGAGCTGCTCTTCTTTGTGAGAGCTTTATGACGTTCCTTTTGGGTGTAGACATCCCGGTGCCAGCCTTACATAATTACAACTTTTAGTGAGTGATATGTAAGACAACTCATTCTTCTAATGTTTCTCAAGATACTCATGTGTACTTGTGAATTTTTGTCACATGTCTTAATGTGGTCGAACTCATTTGTCCATTTTGCTCCAGAGTTCATGTCTTTTTTTTGTATTCAGTTTACTATGGTGTTGCATGTGATTTAAAAAAATAAATAATTTGTACTAACATTGCAAATGAACTTTGCATTGTGAGTTCATTTTATGAATTCATACTAGTTTTATATGCATGGACCTGCTGAAGTGGAACAGACAAGACACCTTGAAAAGAGAACCGTCGCTCTGTATCTGTCTGATCATGTTTGGGCTTATGAATTCTCTCTGTTTCTGTCTCTGTCAGGATCGAGCTGCGGGCTTTGGGGAAGATCGCGGAGGGTGAAGAGTTGACCATCAGCTATGTGGACTTCCTGAATGTGTCTAAAGATCGACAGCGTTTGTTAAAGCAGCAGTATTACTTTGACTGCAAGTGTGAACACTGTACCAACAGCTTTAAAGACGATCTGATGACAGCCGTCAAAGAGACTGATGGGCAAAAGGTTTATATCAGTTATTAGTCCACTCTCTGAAGAGATGGATGATGTTAGAGGAAGTAAAATACAGGAAAATATAAAAACCCATTAAAGCCAATTTGTTAATGCTTAGCTCACAGATTCCGAATTAGACCCAAAGTAGTCTTCATTATTAATTGGTAAAATCAGTGTACACAGTTTTTTGAACATATTTTGAAGAATCCTGCTGTGAATGAGAACAAGATGTGCTCAGGGCATCAACTACTTGTGTTAGTGTCACTAATAATATATCTTTGATAACTTCTCGTCATCTCAGTCAGTGGAAATAAATATTGCTTTGATTGTTTTGTCTGCAGGTGTCTGCTGATGTGCTGAAGGAAGTCACAGACTTCAGTGTTCAGGCTTTGATTAAAATTGAACAGGCTCGAACTCAAGGAAACTTTCATGAGGTGACACTGTTATTAAAGGCCAACTTAGAGAATACAGTCATTAGGGTCTAAATGTTTTTTTTGTCACATGACCATGTGAGTTACTCCACCCGACTTAAATTTAATTAAAAATAAAAAAAAATTATAGTAATAAGAATTATACCAAACTACTCATGCCAATATTTCTTTTTCAAAAATGTCAGCTTTTAATGAGAATTTATAGGAGTGCACTAGCATATGGATGTTATCCTTAGTGTTTACAGACAACCAAAACGACTCCTGATTTGAGATGTGATGGTGTGTTGTAGGTGATTCAAATCTGTGAGGAGTGTTTGGAGAAACAGGACTCTGTGTTTGGTGGCACAAACCTGCATCTGCTGCGCATCCTGAGCACCGCCAGTGAAGTCCTGTCCTTCCTGCAGCAGTTTCAAAAAGCAGCGGGATATGCTCACAGAATGGTGGAGGGATACATGTGAGTGTGTGCAGAGTATTAAAATCTTCATTAAAAAATAAAAAAAACTACAGAAGTGTGTGTTTGTGGAGTTAACCCTCTGGGGTCGACGGACGCGCGTGCATGTCCTGCTGGATATTTTTGTCATTACAGCAGAAACAACTTAAAATACTCCGTCATTTTTGTGTATACAGATAAGTGTAAGACATCATTAGAGACTATAAAGGGTCTACTTTTATTTGTGTACACTCACAATAACAACAAAATCTTGTGCTTTAGTAAAATAAAGAAAATAAAAAGGGTGAGCTTTCAGCAGTCTCTGTGTTCACGAGCATTTTTCAGAAACACATCACTAAAATGAACTGAAACTCCACGAATACTTATCACACAAACATGAAACATATGTCTAAAGAAAGCTTAAAATGTCTACTTTTAAATAAAACAATTCAAATTTAAAACAAATATTCTCCTGCAATGTAATCTGTTTGAAACAAAACGGTGTACAGTTTTTACCGGTCCATCTCATTATCTGTAATGTGATCCCACCCACCAGCAGACTGCGCCGTTCATACGCTAATGTGCTGAGATGATCAACGCAAATGTACACGCCCCCGACTGTGAGGTTGTAAACACTTTTCATTGATTTTTCTGCGCGTTTGCAACGATACACAGGCGAGAAAGCTCCAGGATAGTATGGAAGATTGAACATTTTCCTCAGAAAGCGCGGGACTCTGATGAACGTTTGTATTTTGAAGAGAGATTTGATCCAGTCGAGGATACAATTTCAGAAGAGTAAGTCATTGAGTTTTCATTAGTTGACATGCTATTTTATATATGCATGTACATGTAAATTGTATGCTATATGATATGTAATGTGATATAAAAATAATATGAATGTTTAGATTATATTTTATCTAGTGTTTATGCTGCCTCATTATCATCAGCAAAGCTTGTGCTCGCAAATATGTGTTCAGGTTAAATGAGTAAAATGCACTTTAAATATGCCCATATTAGAAAATCATCATATTATAATGATTTCTGAAGGATCATGTGACACTGAAGACTGCAGTAATGATGCTGAAAATTCTGCTTTGATCACAAATTGCATTTTACAATATATTTAAATATAAAACTGTTCTTTTAAATTGTAAAAAGAGTTCAGAATATCAATGTTGTTTCAGTATTTTGGATCAAATAAATCCAGTCTTGGTGAGCAGAAGAGACTTCTTTTAATGGTAGTGTAGGTCTAAAATTAAGTCTTTATGTAAAGAAAATATATAGTCATTACTTATTTTTAATTAAAACTTGATTTGGATCATTAAGTCTCCTCACATTCATTCTCTATCCCTCATTGATAGGCCCAGGGGCGGGGTCTTTGTATCCTCAGGTGTGAAATACATCCATATTCATGATCGTTCACGCCTCCTTGCATATTACCTATCAACACTAAAAGTGTCTTACAAAAGTTAAATGACTATATTGTTTTGTATGAATGAGTGATCAGGATGATTTTCACATCATTTTGTAGCAAAAAATCTAGAGCTACAAGGTCCAGTTCTCAAAAGTCTTGTGGACAAATGTTTATTATGTGTTATATGACCTTATTTCAATTACTTAAACATTTAGTTTTTCCAAAAACCATGCATAAACATTATTTTCTCAAAAATACAAACATGTACATACATGTTGCTCACAGATTATTGTAGCCCAGTTTGTGCTGAATACAGTGTTATCAGACTTTAGCCATTAATTTGTTTTTAAGCAACTGAAAAAACACAAATCTCAAGGCAGGTCAAAACTTCTCCAGGGCCCAAAACACCCTCAGACCCCAGTGGGTTAAATAGGTCATCTTTAAAACCGTTAAATAGGTCATATTATGTCTATCCGTTTTTTTTTTCTCCATCAATTCTAGAATGTTTTCTTTTCCTAATCTTTTAAAGTCCAGTCATTCTGAAAACACTTGTTCCAAACACGATTACACACAAATGTTAATTTTCCTCCACTGTCTCTGTTCCTCCTCTTAGGAAGCTGTATCACCCCAATAACGCCCTGCTGGGCATGGCCATCATGAGAGCTGGCGTCACACACTGGCATGCAGGTTTAATCGAGGCTGCTCATGGTCTGATATGTAGAGCGTATGCCATCCTGATGGTCACACACGGACCACATCACACTATCACCAAAGACCTGGAGGTATTCAATAATCAATCATTGTCATCATCACTGATAAAGAGGAAAGCTTCATTTTAAAGCTCTTCATACAGAAGATTACTGGGTCTTCTAAATCTTAAACTTGATTTTTGGCTGTATGAAATCTTTTTATTTTGAACTATGAAATGAAAATAGTCATTCTCAGGAGATAGTGCCAATTGTGCCAGAAACTTTCAGGAAAAATTGTGTGTGTATATATATATATTATATATATATAAACACACACACACACGGTGTATTTAGTGCTTACAGCCTTGCAAAGTACCAATAGTAAGTATAAACTGTACTACTAGTTTTTGTTCCTAACCATTTAGCGCTACATTATTTCAACCCTGTCGCAGTAACTTTGAAATTCTTATACTTAGCATTTTAATAAATTAGTAAATTCAGCTTTTTTCATTTTGGAATGTCTTATAATTAATACAAATCAGTTGTAATAACACCAATGGCATTTCCCTTTTTTTTTTTTTTATTATACATGTTTTGTGTCAACCCTGTTACACTAAAAATAAAACAATACATTGTTTAGTTGAGATATTTCAACAAAAGCATCATTTATTCAAAGTACAAAATGCTACTGTGAGCATAATCAGATTAGTTTGTGATAGTACTTACAGGACTTTATTTGCATAATGATTGTACAGTGCAGCTTCTAATATGTGAAATATGTGTTTTTCAGGCGATGCGGACGCAGACAGAGATGGAGCTGCGCATGTTTAAACAGAACGAGTACGTTTATCACAACATGAGGGAGGCCATGCTCACCAATAAACCCATGACAGTTGCTGGTGAGCACGTGCAAATCAAAGCCGCCTCATAGACCTTCACATTTCACATGCATTACAGTAATCTTATATCTTTATTAACATCAAACATGAAATGATGTTCCTGAATCTGCCTGATTTCACTACCTGTAATAAAAGCATTTCCAACAGATCAGATTGTCTTGTTTTGATTCAAGTTAAGATGCATTTTGTGGTTCGTTTGCAATCCTCAGGAGATGCGTTTGCTGGTCCTCTTGTACACGATGCCATCAAAGGTCATGGTCTGAAACAATACACATCTCAATGTCATACTCACTTTTGTAAAGCGAGGGGAATAGACATCATTACTCGAATGGGTTTGGAGGTACATCAAATTAAATGACAGCACTTTGATTTGTGGGTGAACGATCACTTTAAGCAGCTCAAACCGGTTCAGTGTTCACTCACATTACTGATGATGTCTTCATTCAGCTCAGTAACAGATTCAATCCCCTTCAGAAACACTGTCAGTTTATTCCCCTCCATGTGAACTACAGTCTGACACAAATGGAGACATGAAGCAGATGAAAAACGACAACCTTTATCTAAATCTTTAATATCTGGTGAAACTCACACAACCTGTCAAGAATGTGATCAGGTCACATTTCACCCCAAAATGAAATAAGAAAGAAGAATATTTTGCAAAAAGAACATAAAACATATTTAAACACCATTAAGATCTTTTGCATCATCACATATATTCATGTTTCACCAAACATTACATACTGTATCAAGTGTTTTTAAAGACCGTACGTACATCTGTCACAAATGGATATACAAAATACAGAGATAGAAAGTGTAACAATAAAAAAAATGCAAAAACTGCTCTCATAACTTCTAATTACTGTAGGGCTGTATAATATATATAATATCTAATCTATAATATAATGATATATTATTTTAAATTATAAAGTATTTATATATTATGGAAGTACTTGTGCTGTCTTCAATTAATGCTGATAAATAAAACTATTGTCATAACAAACTATTATCACAATGCCAAAAAACATCATGGCCCTAATCTAGGCTTTATTTTCTTTATGCAATACATAACCTACACTATATACAGTATTTATAGATTTTTTTAATATGACTATTGTGTCAAATAATATGATGTCAAACAATCCTGCATATGATATAATAATATGACTGGTAATGTGTTCCCCACATTGATGTTACTCACTTTGGCTTTTTCTCCAGTGAAAGTCTCCAGTTCACACTCTTCACCCACAGTAAACGAGTACATGATCACTTTAGTTCCCGCCGTCACGGTGACATTAAAGTCATTTCCAGTCTGCTGTATGTCGGAGATGCTCTTGATGTCTTTACCTTTCTCAATCTCATCATCTGGCCGACCTGACACATTTTCACAAACAATGAAACAGATGTCAAGTGTTTGACTCGTGTTTGTGTTAAATGTTCAGATATTCTCATGTCAGGTTTGTTTGTTACTTACCAATCGCCTTCATGAAAGCTTCAAAGTTCTCGTGTGACTCCAGCTGATATTTCCCACTGAAATCCATCACAAACTACAAATATGGATCACAAAAAGATGTATCGACATTGATCTGATCTCAGCAGATAATTCAAACATAAAGAGTACTCAAAATGAACTTGATTTTTGAAGTCAGACTAAGGAAGAAAAGTGTTACTGTACAAAAGTGGAGAAAAAACTATTTATTACATGGATTTTTCTTTGAGGACAGACTTACTGTTGATGTTTGATCAGATCAGTTTCAGGAGCCTCTTGTACGGTAGGTTGATCTGAACTCTGTTGGTGAAGCGGGTGTTTTTGTGTGCTCAGTCATGGTTTATTACAATAGACAATAGAATTATTCAAAAACCGATTATGATTACAGCCATTGAGAAAACAACTCCCACTCATTAATAGTGGAATAAATGTCCAAAGGTTAAAGTTACAAACACTGACACAAATCAAGATTTTTCCATCAGTGCCAACAGCAGCTTGTGCCTTATGCATTCATGATCATTTTGGAGTTGTTTCAATGAACCGTTGGTAAATATCATCCAGTGTTCTAAAGTATCCGGTACTGCTTACTGAGTGAGAAACCGCTACAAATGATTCAGTGCATGAGTGAGCTGTGTGTGACTTAGTCTGGTTAAGCGTGTTATTGATCACAGAGAACATGTTTTTACACACTGATCATCATGATTTTTTTGTTTCAAGACTGTTTTCCAGTGAATTTGTGTGACACAAATTGTCACTGGATGATATTTACCAACAATTCATTGAAACAAACTCCAAAATGCATCCTATCTTTTGTCTACAATGAAGATGTCTTTATAAATCCAGGTCTCCCTCGAAAAAGAGACTTTAGTCTCAAGGGACTTCCTGGTTAAACAAAGGTTAAATAAATAAAATAAAATAAATTTCAATACAGCTCATGAACAATTCAGAGCTATAAACACATATTAAAATAAATTTTATTTCAAATCAAATCCATCTGATACTTTTACTTTAGCATGGTACTGCCACAGCAGGCTGCTTTTTCTAAAAGTAGGCTTAAGAAACTTGCACTGTGTCTTGTGAACAAGTATTGTAGAAATACTTTGTAGCCCACAGCTACATAAACGTCACACAACACATATTACTCAAATAATTGGCCATCACCAGGCCCAGACATAATCTACAGACTTTTTTCATATTTACTACAATATTTTGGATGAAATTATGTGAATTTAAACATTGAAAAATGTACTGTTAAATGGAGCTGAGTGTGCTTATTAGTAAGAATAAAAAGAGACCAAACATATTTATAATTTTTATTTACAAAACATTTTCTGGCTGATGTTTCTCCATGTCCTGTCAGAGGCATGGCGGATTCTGCCATGTCATGCTAGAACTATGGCCATTCTTGTCCCATGCCTCGGCAGTGCCATGAGTGCTCTTGCCATTTTTCCAGTCAGATCCATTGCCAATTCGTCTCTGTGCCCCATCAGAACCACTTCTGATTGTGCTCTGTGCCCCTGTCAGAGCCCTGGTCAATTCTGTGCCCCATCAGATAGTCGTTCTTGGCCCCTGTCCCATAACAGCAGATCGTGCCTCATGCCCCATCAGAGCCATGACTGATTCTGCTCTGTGCCTCATCAGATGATGATTCTTGGCGCCTGTCCCAACAGAGCATTGACCAATTCTGTCTGTTTGCCATCAGATGGTCATTCTTGCCCCCTGTCCCGTTTGAGCCACTGCCGATTCTGCTCCTGCCCCATCACAGTCCCGACAGATCTGCCCTCCTGCCTCGTCAGAGTCATAGCCTATTCTGCTCTGTGCCCCATCAGAGCCATAACCGATTCTTCTCTGTGCCCCATCAGAGCCATAACCGATTCTGCTCTGTGCCCCATCAAAGCATAACCGATTCAGCTCTGTGCCCCATCAGAGCCCATTCTTAGCAAAAGTCAATTATGCTCTGTGCCTCATCAGATAGCCGTTCTTGCCCTCTGTCCCTTTAGAGCAATGGTCATTTCTTCTCCTGCCCCATCAAAGCCATAACCAATTCTGTCTATGCCCCATCAGATGGCCATTCTTGCCCCCTGTGCCATCAAAGCCATGGCCTACTCTGCTCTGTGCCCAGTCTTAGCAATAGCTGATTCAGCTCAGTACCCCATCACAGTAATGACTAATTCTGCACCGTCACCTGTCACAGTCACGGCCGATCCTGCCCCTAGCCACAGTTTGGACCAATCCTGCCCCAGCCTCAGTGATGGTCAATCCTGTCCCCTGCCTCAGTTTCGACTCTTCCTGCCCCGTCTCAATTTTGGCCAATTTTTTCCCCCTGCCTTAATTTCGACCCATCCTGCCCCCTGCCTCAATTTTGACACATCCTGCCTCCTGCCTCAGTCTTGACCAATTCTGCCCCCCCTGCCTCAAGGCCACAGATGCTGTGTGATGCTCTAAGGAGAGCAGTGTCAGTCGATATGTAAGCGCTGCAGATACTCTAGAAATGACACATGGCCGATTCTTCTCTGTGCCCCAAGAGAGCCAAGGCCAATCTTGCCCCATTCCCTGTCACAGTCCTGGCCGATCCTGCCCCCAGTCACAGTCCTGGCCAATCCTGCTTGGTGTTCTATGGAGACCTGGAGTATTCTGAATCTGTGCTGACAGTGTCAGCGAATGGTTGGCTACTGTAGAAGATCTCGTCATCACTGCAGGCACTTGAGAAAGGGCTTGTGCATATGGACATCCTCTCATTATCAACCTGCTCCACAGGCTTAACAACAATAAGCCTTGTGTGAGGCCGTTCCTGAGCCATCTGCACATACAGGAAATAATATTTGAAAAAACAGTTAGTTAAATGCTGGGACACATATAAATGTACACTTGCATGTGATTTTCAGCACTCTATTACTGCAACTGATATGTCTTTTTCTCGTGGAGGAACAACTACGAGTGGTCATTTACAATTACAACTGAAGTTCTGTGAGGTGATAGTAATGGGGTGATAAGATAGTGTGTTTTGTTATGAAATCTCACAGGGGGCATCAATGATCTCACCTTAAAATATTCCTCTTCCTCTGAAGTCATTTTCTTAGGCTGGTCACTGGCAAACCTTCACACAAAGAAAATGCAAAAATGACTATTTACACCTATTATTTGCTTTCATTTTTGCGAATTGCCTGATGGCTTCTCAAAAAGTGCCTTCATACTAACAGAGGTTAATCACTGTAGGTCACTAATGAAGTGGTTTTACTGTTGGTCTTCAGTAGGTTTATTACACAACTACAGTATCCAACTGTAAAAGGAGGCTCATTATGTGAACTCTACTGATTAAACTCCCATTGGTTGTCTCTGATGATTTGCATAAAGCTGAACTAATCTCAGCTTTGTTATTGCCTGTCAACAGTGTTGTATCATTTAGATTTACAGTCTCTTTAATTATTTGTTCTGTTGTTTAAATTGTTTTTGATTGTTTTGATCCAATTTTAAACAAACCAAACAAATCTATCCAATAAATTTCAGTAGAACTCGGAGCTTCAGTGCATTTCTCTGAAGAGATGGTAAATCTATCCCTCACAGCCTCGTTTTCACATTGAAAATCTGTGATTAAGGTCTAAAGACTAATGGAAAAAAAATCGAAATAAAAAGTTCATAAACATTTTAAACTATAATAACCCTGCCTGTCACTCATGTCACCATAGGTGGAAATCTGAGGGTTGCCCCCCCCCCCCCCCTAAAATATCATTAAAATATGTGTATTGTAAATAATATAATGATATATTCTTAAAATAACTGTTTAAGAAATAAAATGCTAACGGGGGTAACAACAAAAAAAACCTTGGTGTCCCCTTCAAATATTGCTCTTGAGAATTGTTATGTTTATTGTTCCCCCCAACATTTTGATGAAATTTTCACCCCTGCATGTCACCTCAGCTCCCGTTGAAAATGAATGACTTGCGGTCATTGTCGGTGTGAATGGCCCTTTACTGAATAAATCATCAGCATTTTATTTATTCTATTGTGTCATCTTCAGCTCTCTACAAATTATGTTTATTTTATTATAATATGTATATGCTCTAAATAAAGAACTATATTTCACACATTTTTGTTGTGCCTCTTTGTTTGGTCTTCAAATGATTCCCATTCTACTGTTCTGCAGTTCCAGTGTTTACTGTTAAAGGCACCATGAAAAACAACTATATGACTTACTCTCTAGTTTCAGGGACAGGTTTTAGTGTGTCCGCATCTAGAGGATCCACTCTGATTCCGTGACTGCAGATGAAGGTGTGTTTGACAGACTGCCACACTCTCTTGAAGAAAGTGGAGATCACTTTCTTCTTACTCACTGAGGGAGATAAACAGTACAAACTATAGTCAGTATCTCAGTGTACTGTTGCATGTCAAATGTTGGGCGGTCACTCACCTCTAGGGTTGTTGGTAGTAGATGTGGCACCAGATCTCAGTCCTGAGAGAGTGCTCTCGATGTCGTCGGAGAAGAAGCTGCTGACACTGTCCTGATGATCAACATCTTCATCGTCCACTTCCATGCACAACAGCCGTGAGGAGCTCAGAAAGAAACTGTCAAAGCTGAAATCCGGGGAATTGGGGATGGGAAGGTTGGCAACTTTTAGGGGAGGGAAGTGTTGGGGGGCAAAATCTAAGGGGTCAAAGCTAGAGGCCGATGAGACACTTGGACTGTGACAAGTGAGATCATTGACCTCGAGATCTTGAAAGTACACTGTGTGGAAACTCTGAGAAGAGAGACAGGAGAGGACAAGTGTGATATTATACATCAAATAGCCTACATAGTGATTTTAACTCCCCTACAAGTCAAAGTGCAGTAACTACAGATTTTGTCCAAATCGAGTCTGTTAGGCTATAGGTCCTGCGACAGGCGGTTTGTCACAACTATTCTTAGATTCAGAGAAAATAGAGTTTGAAAATCCACATTTGGCTGGACAGTCCAAAATTTTGAAGATATTTTTCTCAGTTTCAGTGTTGGTTATTATGTTTTGAATTTATAGAGCAGTAAATGTGACATAAAGATGACTGTTCAACAGTAGAGGTTTTCAGTGAAGATTTTTCACGTTAATCAGATGTGTATTTTAATTTTAACTGTAACAGAATTAGTTACCCCCAAAGTGTTTGTTTTTTTGTCGTTGTTAGACAACGAAATATTAAACCAATATTTGTTTATTTGATCTATAGCACATACACACTTTTCACGCAAAACATTATTATTATAGACATGATAGATACAACTGACTTCATATACATCAACTAACATACACTAGTTGCTTAAAAATCATTGTAAAAATTTGTCAGAAAACTGACCGTGTTCTCCATGTCGTTTGTGTTGTCGTTGTGAGGTGATGTCAGTGCGCAATTCTGACAGCTTCTGTTTGCAGTGATGTCATACTTCATATGTGACGTCAGATGCCATCAGTTCGCCTTCTAATCACGTGCGCTGTAGTGTGTTATTCACGTTATTTTATGATCATGTTTTTATTTGATGTAAAAAATAAGACATCTCAAATAATATCATACTATTTCATGATAAAGTGTTGAAGTCTACATAAAACACGTTTTGTCATTACTATAGCGTTCTATATTTTGGCTATAGTTATTTACGTTTGAACTCAACAGCACTGAACGGTTGTAAAAAAAACAGCGAAAATCTTTCTCACATTGAGCATCGTTTCAGCTTTTGGATCTATTTGGACTGTGAAATATTTATGAAGTGCCTTTACAAAGTGAATCTAAACGCTACACGTTACGTAATATAAATGTTATAAATATAAAAATATATTTGATCAAATGGTCTTCTTGTGTTCATAATCGCTTGTTCGTCACAGCTGCTGTCATACAATGACTCTGCCGTCAGTCTCAATTACAGTGTAAAGATACAATCTTTTATTATTATTATTAATATTATTATTATTGAAAACTGTTAACATCTACAACTTACAACAAATGTCAATAAAAAAAATACATAATCAAAACAATAGATGAATAATTTATGCCAGGGGTAAAATTAAAAAAGAATTTGCCTTATTCCTTATTCCTACAATCCAGTGCCATATTGTTTAAATTCGTTCATAATTTGTTCAAAATTAGCCCATTTTTTTCACATACATGTGATATTTTCCCAATGAGATTAACATTTGTATGAGGGAAGAAAAAAAACACATTCTTGTTAGAAGAGATGTATGGCGTATTCTGTAGAAACACCACAACTAATATTAAATATCCACTCGTCAGTGTCATTCAAGATCGATGAATGCGGGACTCAAGCGTCAGAAATTAGGCGGGAAGCTCGCGCATTATTCCAGCGTCACACATCAGCTAGCAGATCAGTTTGAGAGCGTTAGTATGTCATGTGACGTGTAACGAACTAAACATGCAATATATGCCCTCTATTTTATGACTGAAATGCTGTAGCGACAAACTATTCCTCAGTTGTCCATTTGAATTGGCAATGTCGTGTACAGCACGTCATTCGTATGTCATTCATAATTGTGAATGTGAAAACAGACTTGTGGCTTTCATTATGTTTTTAGCCTGTGACAGGGACAGTGTCATATACTGGCAGGTCCATAAATATTGGGACATTGACACAATTCTAATCTTTTTGGCTCTATACACCACCACAATGGATATGAAATGAAATGAACAATATGTGCTTTAACTGCAGACTTTCAGCTTTAATTTGAGGGTATTTACATCCAAATCAGGTGAACGGTGTAGGAATTACAACAGTTTGTATATGTGCCTCCCACTTTTTAAGGGACCAAAAGTAATGGGACAGATTAACAATCATAAATCAAACTTTCACTTTTTAATACTTGGTTGCAAATCCTTTGCAGTCAATTACAGCCTGAAGTCTGGAACTCATAGACATCACCAGACGCTGGGTTTCATCCCTGGTGATGCTCTGCCAGGCCTCTACTGCAACTGTCTTCAGTTCCTGCTTGTTCTTGGGGCATTTTCCCTTCAGTTTTGTCTTCAGCAAGTGAAATGCATGCTCAATTGGATTCAGGTCAGGTGATTGACTTGGCCATTGCATAACATTCCACTTCTTTCCCTTAAAAAACTCTTTGGTTGCTGTCGCAGTATGCTTCGGGTCATTGTCCATCTGTACTGTGAAGCACCGTCCAATGAGTTCTGAAGCATTTGGCTGAATATGAGCAGATAATATTGCCCGAAACACTTCAGAATTCATCCTGCTGCTTTTGTCTGCAGTCACATCATCAATAAATACAAGAGAACCAGTTCCATTGGCAGCCATACATGCCCACGCCATGACACTACCACCACCATGCTTCACTGATGAGGTGGTATGCTTTGGATCATGAGCAGTTCCTTTCCTTCTCCCTACTCTTCTCTTCCCATCACTCTGGTACAAGTTGATCTTTGTCTCATCTGTCCATAGGATGTTGTTCCAGAACTGTGAAGGCTTTTTTAAGATGTTGTTTGGCAAACTCTAATATGGCCTTCCTGTTTTTGAGGCTCACCAATGGTTTACATCTTGTGGTGAACCCTCTTTATTCACTCTGGTGAAGTCTTCTCTTGATTGTTGACTTTGACACACATACACCTACCTCCTGGAGAGTGTTCTTGATCTGGCCAACTGTTGTGAAGGGTGTTTTCTTCACCAGGGAAAGAATTCTTCGGTCATCCACCACAGTTGTTTTCCGTGGTCTTCTGGTGTTGCTGAGCTCACCGGTGCGTTCTTTCTTTTTAAGAATGTTCCAAACAGTTGATTTGGCCACACCTAATGTTTTTGCTATCTCTCTGATGGGTTTGTTTTGATTTTTCAGCCTAATGATGGCTTGCTTCACTGATAGTGACAGCTCTTTGGATCTCACATTGAGAGTTGACAGCAACAGATTCCAAATGCAAATAGCACACCTGAAATGAACTCTGGACCTTTTATCTGCTCCTTGTAAATGGGATAATGAGGGAATAACACACACCTGGCCATGGAACAGCTGAGCAGCCAATTGTCCCATTAATTTTGGTCCCTTAAAAAGTGGGAGGCACATATACAAACTGTTGTAATTCCTACACCGTTCACCTGATTTGGATGTAAATACCCAAATTAAAGCTGAAAGTCTGCAGTTAAAGCACATCTTGTTCGTTTCATTTCAAATCCATTGTGGTGGTGTATAGAGCCAAAAAAATTAGAATTGTGTCGATGTCCCAATATTTATGGACCTGACTGTATATTTCATGCATATATTATTATGTAATAATTTAACATTAATTTTGAACAGCGTCTCCTAAGAATCTTCTTTTAAAAGAGCCCATTTTATTTTGAGTATGTCCTTGAGTAGGTCTGGGCCACCATAAGGAGGAGTTCACCTAAAACTGGAGGATGTGGTATGGGGCCATGATATGTCCCCTTATTTCACAACTTCAAAAGTAGCAACATTATGTACAGTGAATGATTTTCAAGTGCTCAATAACCTAAACCCACTCCAAAAACACTCATCATAGCGGGGCTAGTTGTCACACTTACACTTTTCAGTCCAGTAAATATTTTTCAGGTTAGGTTTATTTATGAAAGTCAATTTCTTTATAGACAAACCGTAAAGTCTTTACTATAAAAAGCATTTTTCCCGTTAATGTCCAGGAGAAAAGATTCAGTTCATGTTGTCACAATGAGAACCTGCTGTTTATTGACACTGATTTAAAATATAGATCTGTGTTGTACTTCCATCAAGAGAATAAATATCGGATGAAGTAAATAACTAAAAATCTGTTAATAATAATAATAGTAATAATAATTTGATGGCTTTTAAAATGCATGTGACAACTTACCCCAACACTACCTGCCCTGAAAAACTCTTGTCCTTAGAACATGTTTTCAGAGAAGAATCAGGAATGTAATAGTAGTTTAATGTAATGAGTTCTTCCCTGGACTCTAGTACACTTTACATCATGTTTTACTGTTACATAACTTTCATCTTCAAGACTCAACAGAATTTATTTAAACTATGTAAATCAACATCACAAGAAGACACAAAATGTATCCCAAACCATGAGTGTAATCCGATATTTATTTTCTAGATGGAAGTACAACACAGATCTATATTTTACATTTGGCAGACGCTTTTATCCAAAGAGACTTACGGAGCACTTATTACAAGGACAATCCCCCCGGAGCAACCTGGAGTTAAGTGCCTTGCTCAAGGACACATTGGTGGTGCCCATGGGGATCGAACCAGCAACCTTCTGATTAACAGATATGTGCTTTAGACCACTACACCATCACCACTCCAATTACAATACATAAAATATCAAAACAGTGTTCCATCTCTTTTAACCACACAACAAGGTTTCATGCCAGAAAATGTTCACATATGAATTAAACAAAGACAATGAAGTTACGGTTTATCATATATATGACTGACTGTTTCTTTATGACTGTCCAGGGGATTCAAGAAAATATGTTTCCATTATAAAAACAATGTGCTTGAAATATGTTACAAAGTGTTCCAAATTGGCCGTTCCAAAACAAATGTAGACCTACAATAATATTAGGACATCAAAAGAGGCATTTCAATTAAATTCATTAATGTGATGTCATTATCAACCTATTTCACATCAAATGTCCTTTTGCTTCATATGCAGTAACTTATCTGTGATATAAGTCATGTGGTACATGCTAGGTTTCTAAGCGCCGCGATGGGAGAAATGTGCCTCAATTTTATTTTTTCAATAATTACAAACCCGACCCGAACACGAACACAAAGTCCTGCATACGCTTCTATTGAATTGATCAATTCCCCTTTATTTCAACTTCATTGTTTAACAATGATGTTTAATAGCAGAATACCTGTTAAACAACTACATTACCCATGATCCAGCAGAGAAAGATCCACCAATCAGAGAACCATGGCCAACAAAGCCAGCGAAACCTACAGTAATGGAGCCAGTGACTCTTCACGCTTAAACTACTTATCTATTTGTACATATCGGAATAATATGCCATAAACTTAAAATATACCGTTTCTATACTTATAATCAACCACTTTAAATTGATAGTTTTAGATATTTCCATCGTTTTTAATGCGATAACATAATTTGCAATGTTCATGCCCTTATTAAAGATGGTAAGTACACAGTCTTGTATCTTTGTATTTTGTCTCATTTTTAAATACTTCTTTGCTTCAAATCAAAGTTTATAATGTTGTGATTCTCCTCAGAGCTGGTTGCTTTGGCACATCTCTTTTATGAAAAGTTTATGGGAAAATACTTCCGGAACCCAGACAGCTGAAAAAATGGGTGGGCACCGTTGCACTCTATACCCATAATTAGTAGAATGAAATGGCTTTCATATTTTACAGCAATTATGGATGACACAATTTTACACACATATTTTAATGAGCAAAGTG
>NW_026266666.1:0-25000 GCF_025860055.1 Xyrauchen texanus | reverse complement strand
TAACACACATTTATTCTGAAGAATTCATGTAAGTGCAACAAAAATACATGCTTTAAATTTCTGCTTTTAAACCCTTGAGTGCACTTGCCCCATAGACTTGTATTGTAAGTGCATTAGTTTAAACATGATTTTGGTTTGTTTTTACATACTAAGTGAAATGCAGCCACAGTTATTTTCTGTGATTTGCGACTGAAGGCCACAGAAGCTCTTTAAAGAGTTGTTGAATCCAGAACATAAGTTTCAAGCTCAGGGCTGGTAACCCGTTTCTGGTTAGATCCCTGCAAGGAGGGAGCCACAAACCATCACTATTCTATTCTATTCTAGCACACATTTTGTAACATGTCTCTCTCTGGTGTGTGTAGGTTCCTCAGTGGTGTGTGGAGTATGCACTGTCTCATGAGTTCTCTCAGGGTTTAGTTTGCTGTTGTCAGCCATACGCTGCGGCCGCCTGCAGTCTTGCACTCAGAGTAGCAGATGAGATGGACTTAAGTTTGGGGTTAGAGGTCGGCTACAGGGTCCCACATGAAGACGGCTGCACTCCTGACACTATACTACGGTAGGACTTCAGCTGATGTTTGATACACAGCTTTCCATCATCTTCTTTCTTTGGGTCTTTAATGTTTTATTTGTGCTGTTTGCTAGGTCAAGCATCACCATTATTATTGCTCATAGTTAATGATAGTGATTTGAACAACCCCTTAACCCTACGTATTTACTTGAGCCAGTAAAGAACTCCCCAGAACACCCTAGCAAATACATAAATACATAAAAAGGTCTGCTACACATGTGATTCTCTCCTACAGGTTTGTGACAGACTCTCTACTGCTAGAGGAAATGATGTCAGATCCTCTGCTGAGGCAGTACAGTGTTCTGGTCATCGATGAGGCTCAGGAGCGGACGGTAGCGACTGACGTTCTGTTGGGTCTGTTGCTTGATGTGTGTCGTCAGCGCTCTGATCTGAGGGTGGTGGTCCTCACCGCACCTGCCGTTGCTCAAACCTTCACCGGGTTCTTGGGAGAGAGCGTCCCTCACCTGAGCATCCCCTCAGAAACAAAGACACTGGAAATTCTGTACCGAGAGCTGCCGACAGGACGCAATCTGACCACTGCTTCCTGTCAGATGATACTGGATCTGCACCGCAGGGGAGGGGAAGGCGACATACTCGTGTTTCTGCCCAGTGTGCAGGTATACACTTATTAGACATAGACAGATCATTTTATTGAGTATGTGTCTCAGTGTAATTGTGATTTCATGATAGCTTCAGATAATATAATAGCTCACAATAGCTGTATAACACACATTCAGACACACACTTTGACTCTCCTTTTGTCAACAGTGTCACACCCTTTCTCAGTCCCTTGAGCAAACTGACTAATTTCTGCTGGAGAATCTCAGAGAGAGACTTGAAAACTGAAATTGGTCCATTCAGAACTGTATTTCTTTGTGTTGTTTGAGTGTAAGACAGAGTTGAGAGAACTGGTCACAGGCTGAGGTGTGTTTTCATGTCTTCGGACACACCTGCAGTGATCACTGTACAGTCACCACACCCTATACAGACATCACATGACATAGTGTTGTGTTTAAAACTGACACTTGCTTTATAGCTTTACTGGAGCACATTTACCTGTTAGACTAAGTTAAAGTTCATCCAGCTGAAGGGTTCGACCAATAAAAATACTGAAGGTTTTGCTCAACAGAGCACAATACGAACACTTCATTCACACATAATACAAAACTGTATTGTGTTGTTATTGGTTTCCATCTTCGTTGACTAATAAACGTGTTACCATGGAAATTATATGCTGTAACAGTTATTTTCTAATTTTACATCAATGCTTATATTTCAGGTTTAGCTAAATACAGTATATACATTATATACTGAATGTTTTCTCTGTCTTCTCTGTGTGTGTCAGGAGATAAATGAGTGTTGTGTAGTGTTAGAGAAAGAGTGTGTGGCTCTGAGCGCTCATCTGGGGTCACTGCGGGTCATTTCACTCCACACTGGAGACGGTGCTTCATCACAGCAGGTTTATGAATCTGAGAGCACTGAAGACAAACATCAGGACAAGGAGGCGGCTGGTCTCGAGGTGTCTGGTGCTCCATCTCTTAGGCGAAGGGTCATCCTCACAAATGTGTTAGGAGAAGCTTCATTCTCACTCAACAACATCCGATATGTCATCGACAGCGGTGTTCACCTCAAGACTGTGAGTCACTCGACAACACTAACTCAAACTTCTGTCATTCTGTCTGAAACATTTCAATACTCTCCCTGATCTCCACAGATCTACAACCCTCAAATTAGAGCTGATTCTCAAATTCAGAGACCAATCAGTAAACAGCAGGCCGACACACGTGCAGATAGGGTTAACAGCAAACTACCAGGTGAGTAAATCACATTATTAAAGGAATAGCTCACTAGAAATTAAAGTTCTGTCATCATTTACTCACCCTAATGTTTTTCCAAACCAAAATGACTTTATATTTCTGTGGAATACAAATGCAGGATCTTAACGCTGCACTTCTTTCCATACAATGAAAGCAAACCCTGACCAGGTGCTGTTAAGCTCCAGAAAAGAGGAAAAGCCTAAATAAAACTAGAATAAAAAGTAGTCTAAACAACTTGTCCACTAGACTTTTCAATCACGTTTTTCAATAAAACTGCTCAATGAGGACTTTAAGACATTAAAGACATTACAGCGTCATTTTCTGTAAAGCTTCTTTGAAACTGTAGCTTAGGCCACATCCACACTAACACATGTCTTTGCATTGTGACGCAGTCATTTGATCCATTCAGCCCAAAACAATCAAGATAGTGCCCACTTTGTAGCGGCATTATTGTGCCTGTTATTCACTTTGAGAGCATTGTTAAAGACAAATGTTTCTTTGAACAACCTTCACATTGCATTCCTTTGTAGGGGATGCAAAGTTTACTCAGAATTGCTTTCCAACGACGAAACATGAGGACAACATTTAAAACATTAAAATGTATCTGGATTAATGTGGACGTTACAAATCTCATTTGCATATATTCAAACATGCAACGTAAAGACACAACACGTTTGGAAGATAAAGTCCCCTTTATTTTCGTTGTATGAGAAAAAGCACTCTGGACATTCTGCAATATTTCTTTCTTAAAATAAATATTTTCATCTTTTGGGTGAACTATCCCTTCAATGTACCCGATATACTGTACATGAGTTTGTCAGTCATTATGAATGTTGTATTTGTTCTGTGCTGTAGGTGTGTGTTTTCGCCTGTACTCTCAGTCAGTCTATGAAGAGGGAATGTCTGAATGTCGCTGCCCGGCTGTGACAGAAGCAAACCTCAGTCATCTGGTGCTGCTGCTCAAGAGACTGGACATCGCTGACATGGGCCAGTGCAAATTTCTGGACCGGCCAGGTGTGAATTCACTCCTGTCATACTGACTGGTTCTGAACTTGTTCTGGCAAAGTCAGAGTTTAGACTATCAGTATAAAGTCTTTGTATCTTATTCTGGCGAAGATCCACCAGCTTAAACAAACTGGCCAATACAGTGACTTGTTCTTGTTTGGAAGAACTTCTATCAGTCTCCTAAATCTCTAGATGGGATCACAAACCTGTATACTGTATGTTAACCTGAAGCTCTCTATGTAATCCTAAAGCTCAAGATTTGATCTTGATGCTCTATATGTGATCCTAAAGCTCTAAATGTGATATGTAATCACAAAGCTCTAGATGTGATAATGAAACTCTTGTTGTGATCCTGAAGCTCTAGGTGTGATATGTGATCCTAAAGTTCTAGATGTGATGTGGTAGCTCTAAAAATGTTCTATTGAAGTTCTAGATGTGATCTAGATATTATACATGACCCTGAAGCTGTAGATGTGAACACAAAGCTCTAGATGTGATCTAGATATTATACATGACCCTGAAGCTGTAGATGTGAACACAAAGCTCTAGATGTGATCTCGAGGCTCTGAATTTGATCACAAAGATTTAGGTGTGATCTTCAAGCTCTAGATTTGACCCTGAAGCTCTAGATGTGACTCTGAAGCTCTGTATGTGATATGTGATCTCTTGAGAAAACCTTGGAGGGGCTTGATGAGGTAATTAAGGCCCTGCCTACTGGCAAATCTCTGGGGCCAGACAATTTTGCCGCAGAATTTTTTAGATCTTATGCTACAGAACTGGCTTATAACCACTTTAGTTATACGTTTATGCGGAATTATTAAAGAATGGAAAGCTTCCTCCAACCATGACACAAGCCAGGATCAGTCTGATTCTTAAAAAAAAAAAAAAGTGTCAAAGTTACCTTCCAATTTCCCAGTTTTTAGAGTTAGATGTAAAAAAAAAAAATAAAATAAAAATAATTCTGGCTAACCGATTAAGTAAAGTTATGACATCTCGTATACATATAGATCAGGTGGGGTTTATTCATGGCTGCAGCTCCTCTGACCACATTAGGCATCTCATCAATATTATGTGGTCAGTGGTGAATGATCAGACTTCGCAGCCATCTCACTTGATGCCGAAAAGGCATTTGATAAGGTAGAATGAGATTATCTTTTTAAGATTTTGGAAATGGGTTCGGAAATACTTTAATTGGATGTTTTAAGTTACTTAATAGACACCCTGTAGCAGCAATACAAACAAATGGATTAATTTCAGATAATTTTACTCTGAATAGTGTCACTTGACAGGGTTGCCCTCTTTCCCCATCTGTCTTTCCCTGGAACCATTAACAGCCTCGATAAGAAAGGAGGAGGGTTTTTCAGGGGTGATGACGGGAGGTGTGGCGCATAAGCTTTTACTTGACTCGGATTATATTTTATCCGTCTCCAACCCCACTAGATATATGCCTTGCCTCCACAGAATTATGAATTCCTTTTCTAAATGTTTGGGATACAGAGTTAATTGGTCTAAATCCAAAGTGTTGGCTCTGACTGCGTACTGCCCACTAAAAATGTGATGTTGAAGCTTTAGATATGATATGTGACCCTGAAGCTGTGGATGTGAACACAAATCTCTAGATATGATCCTGAAGTTCAAGGTGTAATCTTGAAGCTCTAGATTTGACCCTGAATCTCTAGATGTGACCCTGAAGCTCTGTATGTGATATGTAAATACAAAGCTCTAGACGTAATCCTGAAGTTCTAGGTGTGATCTTGAAGCTCTAGATTTGACCCTGAAGCTCTAGATATTACCTTTATGTTCTATCTGTGATATGTGATCACAAAGCTCTAGATGTAATCCTGAAGTTCTAGGTGTGATCTTGAAGCTTCAGATTTGACGGTGAAGCTCTAGATGTGATCCTGAAGCTCTAGATGTGACCCTAAAGCTCTGTATGTGATATGTAATCACAAAGCTCTAGATGTGATCCTGAATTTCTAGGTGTGATCTTGAAGCTCTAGATATTACCCTAATGCTCTATATGTGATATGTGATCACAAAGCTCTAGGTGTGATATCTGATCCTTATTTTAGGTGTGATCTTAAAGCTCTAGAGCTTTAAAGCTCCTTAAGCTCTAGATATGATCATATAATCAATTTATTTGATCCTAATGAAAGTGTATGTTTGTTTAGCTCCTGAAGCCCTCATGCAGGCTCTGGAGGATCTGGATTATTTAGCAGCTCTTGATGATGATGGGAATCTTTCAGAAGTAGGAATCATCATGTCAGAACTTCCTCTTGAACCTCTGTTAGCTAAAGCTCTGATCGCATCCTGTGAATTTGACTGTGTCAATGAACTCCTCACCATTGCTGCCATGCTGACCGGTAAACAAAAGCTTTCATCTTTCATAAAAAAAAAAAGAGTATGTCTCACTATAGACAAATTATTTCCAGAAACATCGTTTTTTTCTAATGGATACTGTCTTTGGTAAGATCAGACAGGTGCATATAAAGTATTCTGAGAATACTCTCCTGTCCTCCAGTGATTGTAATGTCTCTTTGGTGTTTGTTTGCAGCGCCACCATGTTTTTTACCTCCTCCAGCAAACAAAGAGGAGGTGGCAGCAACTCACAGACACCCCCTGCTGCATCCAGAAGGAGATCACATGACCCTCATTAATGTCTATAATGCCTATGTGCAGCGTGAGTACATGACTGTCATACTAAATCTGTTTATACACTTATGTTGTAGAGCTGATGCATTGTAAATCATTATCAAACCTTGTAAATGAGACTCATATTAATATTAGGCCTCACTATAAACACTATATACAAAAAATAGCAGTTGATATACTAATTAAGGCATATAGGCTAAAAACCTTTGTTGGTCCTTTAACATAATTTCTGTCATACTACTATAGTTCTAACCAAGCAGTTCAAGTAAACATGGAGCTCTCTATCTTTAAGCATTCCCATTCATCTCAATGACAGTGGCTCGACTGGCACATGTAGCCAAGTACATTTACGTATGTGACCTGAGGAACATTTTCTTTATTGATCTGAGGGTTTGTGTTTCACAAACAGATAATGAAGATGAGATCTGGTGCAGGACAAACTTCTTAAATGTCTCTGCATTACGATTGGCTGTGGTAATAAGGGCGGAGCTACTGGAGGTGATGCAGCGAATCGAGTTGCCTGTGTCTCCACCAGCCTTTGGTTGCCAGGACAACAGCACCAATATAAAGAGAGCTCTGATCTCAGGGTTCTTCTTAAAGGTAATCACACTCAAGTATTTCCTTAAAGTACTTTACTCATGATTGCTGGTAAATCATATTTTCTACAACAGCCATTCGATTGGATTTGAATTCTTGGTTGAATATGACTGAACGTTTCTTCATTATGTTTGATCTCCAGGTTGCTCATGATGTTGATGGTTTGGGAAACTATCTGTTGCTCACTCACCATCATGTTGCTCACCTCCACCCATTCTCATCATACCTGTGTCGCTGTCCACGGCCCAACCCGCCAAACTGGGTCCTTTACCACGATTTCACCATCTCCCACGACAACTGCATCTGTGTCGTATCTGAGATTCACCCTCAAATGTGAGTCTGTCTTACACATTTCCTTGCTTTCATAGATGTTTTGGATCTATTCTCTGATTTAATCCCTGCTGGCTAAGCTGCTGTTTAACTGGTCTCCTAACCAGCCTGACCAGTGTAAACTATCTTGGCGGCAGATTGTTTCAGAAGGGATAACACACAATCGCCCTCGTGTTTTTGCAGGTTGGTGGAACTGGCTCCTCAGTACTATCTAGGTAATCTTCCGTCGAGTGAAGGTCGAGATCTTCTGATGGAGTTCAGACAGAGTTTATTTCCTCCAGAAGATCAGAACACAAACTCTCAGGAGAAAAGCCATGAAGCAGAAGCTCATGATCAGTACAGCACAGAGATGTGTGTCATAAACTGAGCAACAGAACACTTGGGGATTATACTGCAGTAAGTGAAACACACGCGATCTGCTCATCCAGCAGCTTTGTCTTGTGCAATGAACTCTAGATGAGATGTCCGAGATCAACAGCCTCAATGAATCGAACATGGGTCAGAGTTTTCATCAGGCCCACTTTTCTTTCTATATTTGAAGTGCTATAAATTATATATTTTTAATAGTGATGTAATGGGATGTTTCTGAATCAGTTAAGGGAAACGCAGTATCAGCCCTTCTAGAACCAACCCAATGACGTTAAATTGCGTTATTCTGTTGAAATGACACGGTTGTCTGTGTATACATCAGATTCGACTGATACTCACTCAAACTCCATGAAACACGTGAAGGGTTTTATTTGCTCCCTGCACTTCTAAAGTTTTAAATTATTATTTTTAAATTCATCTTCATTGGACATTTACTGACAGAACACAATGATAATCAATGTATTGAACCTTAATTGATGGATTTTGTAAATCTGATGACAGATTATCAATGATTAACACTGGATTTCTTTTTTTCTTTTTTTTTTTTTTTTATCTTGTTGCACCGTCTCTCAGCTCACTGGCAATTCTGTGCATAAACTGTGTGTACAAATACCGGATTTTAATACAATTGAAAACGTTCACACTTATTAAAAGTTGTTGGGCATCCATTTGCAATTTTTATTTTAATTAATGTATTTAAGTTCATGCATCAATGCTTATATCACCCTTAACTCTATAAATGCCATGGAAAGAAAATTTATAATCTAATGTTCCCAGGATGGAAACAAGGTAAAACACATATACTGGTTAATGTAGGATTGCAAAACATGTTGATCCCTGTATTTAGTGACAGACAGTTGTTAATATCAGGTGTAAATAGTGTCAGTGTGTTGTATCATGTGGAGCATCTTAATGGGAACAATTCTGACATGCTTTGAAGTCTGATTATTCTGGATTTAACATTGTAATCATACTGAAACACTTTTTAAATGACTACATTGACTACTTCGCCAAACGTTTCAAACTTTATTCATGCCTTTAACAAAAACCGAAGCTTGAAGACATGTCCAATGTGTGAAAAGGCCACAATTGAGCAAAACAACAAGATTTTCAATGCTTATAATTATGAAATGTTCTCTGCTTAAACCATGTCATCTCCACAAGAGAAAGACTTCATGCCAACACAAAGAATCACCAAAATGTATCAAAGCACTTTGGGTTCGTTCACATTGTCATTCATTATTATGAGGACACAGACCCCATTGACATCAGCCCAGAGTGAGTGGAAGGTCAGAGGGCTGATTTCGAGGCTTTGTCTTCATTTCTTGGTTTTGGGCTCCATCGGTTGTCCAATTTCTTTTCCACGAAGCTTCAAACCTGAAGCAAACAGAGACAGTAAGTGAAGCACTCCTCATTAAGCTTCTAATCATCTGTTGTCACAGGTTTCTTACCAATGGCTCTCTCAATCTTGCTCATGACTTGATTATTTGGGATAGCTTTCCCACTTTCATAGTCGCCGATGACCTGAGGTTTCTCATTGATTTTCTGTCGAGAAACAAGTAAACATTATTCAACAGTGTTCCTCTGATGAGATAATAAAGAGCAATATCACCACAGGTGTGCTTACAGTGGCCAGATCTTTCTGCGTCAGACCCTTCTCCTGTCGGCCCTGCTGGATCACTTTACCCACTTCCAGTGAAACTCTGTGATGATGAAGCTCCTCTGTCTCGCTGTCCAGTTTCGCTGTGTTCTTCGTCACTAGAAACTGCTTATTCTGACCCGCCGACCCTGAAATTGACATCACTCATGACTTCATCGAAAGCAATGACATCATGTCAAAAAAGACACAAGAATAAAGCGTTCTCTGGGCATTCTGCTAAATTCGAGATTGCAGAATGATGATCCTTCATAAGGTTTCACAATTACGCCATTATTCTAATGACAGTGCATATACATGGATATCTTCAATCCTCATGAAGTTGCTTGAGAGAACGAACAGAATCTTCATAAATAAACAAGGTTTCAAATATTTCATATTTTTGGTCACTGCATAATAGTGTCCATTTGTGCCATTTCATATTTTAGTTCTAAAAGATGGAAAACACTAAAATAATTAAATTATGTGTGCAAATTTATTCTATGAAACTGTTGGTATTATTATACATGAAACCGATACATTTGATTTGAAATAAACAGTTTTCTAAAGAAACTTTGAAGAACAAAAACAACTATTGCATCTGCTTTAATGAATGTTCTTTCTTAATCTGGTTAATCACTCACAGCAAGTCTGCTTTTATTGATTTATAACTTTATTGTACACACAGATGTGTGTGATTTAAAGGTTGAAGGTTTGATACTTAAACTAACACTATCAAATGAACATAAATGTCCACTTATTAACTGATCAGATTGATATTTGAAACTAATAACTTATAGAAAATATTGATAAGCCAATTAAAACCATTTGATTTCACAAAATCATAAAACTACTTTTGTAAAGTATTGTTTGTACATTTCTTGGTGGTCTCCACTTCCTCTCCTCGTCTCTGAGCAGCAGTAATCGCCTGTAAAAACAAGATTAACACATACATCAGTCAAAACTAAAGCTGAAACAACATATTACTCGAAACACACACACAGGCCTACGAAATGTTTAACAGCAAAATATTAACACATCGTGGAAACCAGATTATTTTAAATATATAAATAGAGCAGAACAGAGTCTGTTTCACAGGTTAAATAACTATTACACTAGTCAATAGTCAAACAACAAACTGACTCTAGTCCTCTCGAATATTCTCTTGGTGTTCTCGTGTGAGGAGTCGTTCGGATGGCGCATTTCATCAGTAGCAGCACTTTAAACACCCATAATAACGCCAAACACGCTTCCGGTTCAGACCGGACTCATGAGTGCGCGTGTGTGGCTGCTGGTTCTGCTTCGTTTGGACTCACCTGTTTAGATTTGGACTGAGCTGCAGACGGTCCTTTCTTCCTCAGAACGGTCACCGTGTCCCAGTCGCTCTCCGCCATATTGTCTGTCTGTCGTTCAACTGATCTCTTCTTCTTCTTCTTCTTTGGATTTAATGGCGGATGGCAAACCAGTAGCATTTCCGCCACCTACTGCGATGGAGTGTGAGGCATTGATGAAGAAGGAAATAAAAAGATGGAAAAGACAGGAGGAAAAAAAAAAAAAAAAACACCAATCTGAAATCAATTGTTTCATCTGAATATCATATTATTTCCCAAGGATTTTATGTTATATTCTTCTAATCAGACCTGTTGTCTTCAGACAATCTAATACAGCCTTTACAGAATTTATTCGATAACAATTAAAAAGTGACTATGTAAAATTATTTATCCATTGGATACGGCTGAACCTCTTCCACCTACTGAAGAGCCAATTTCTGAGGAGTAAACAGATAAATGATTAGATCCTCTTTGCCCTATTTTACAGTCAAACTGAATAATAACAACTGCTGCTGCTGTATGTCCAGACTCTGGATCCATTGAACCGTCAGTATAGATTTGTATACAATAATAATAATACTCTTGATCTATATTGCCTCAATACCATATCCTTAGAAACCCATCTTTGTGTGTTGTTTATTTTTCCAGCAACTGTAAATGAACTGATGGCACTGGAATCATCCAGGGAGGTAACACTGGCATTGCCACAGTTGGGCTTACTTCAACATTGACAATTCCCATTCAGTAAACCTCATTATTTGTGTTCCATATGAAACTCACCAACTGTGAATACTCATGTTCCCAACAGAACTTTCTTTATAGGATGACTATAACTATGTCCTTTTATTGATATCCAAGTTACCATTTTCAATTATAACCAGCGCATTTCTGAAAAATGCATTTCTCCCACTTGAAGAGCAGCTACTGGTGAAGATCTGCACCACAACACATTCTTCATACCTGGGATTGGATAAATTCTACCTTTTTTTTTCAGAGATGCAGAAGCTGAACTATATATAATACTGCCATAATCTATAGTGAATCTTATTAAAGCACTATATATATTCTCCATAGGGAAGGGTGACTTGTCCCCCAATCTGTCCCAGCCAAGCATCATAATTCATTAATTCCCTTCTTACATTAACCTACTACTTTTTGAATATGGCATTCAAATGTTAACTTTGAGTCCATCCATACTAGCAGGAACTTGATTTTTGATACTTGTTCTATACGTGATTGTACATCTTTACTTTAACATTTGGGTTTTTTCCTTCTTGAAAAACTCTGTACCTGCATTTTAGTTTCTGAGAATTGTAACCCCAACTGTTAGCCCACTTTCCACCTTCATCTCTTGCCTCCAGCATTCTATCCTCCACATATTTCACATTCCTTCCCCTCTTCCATAATGCTCCATCATTTCCATATAGAGATCTTTCTATCGCAGTCCTTATTTTTTAATTTAATTGATCATAATATTAAACAAAATGGGACTGCAGACACTACTGTAAGGTGGGTGCCAGTGAGTCTGGGCTACTCCTCGAGAAAACAAAAGGCTCTCATGAGAATTAACATCTGAACTCTCTCTCGCAGATGTAACAGCAACATCCGAGATGCAACAAACTGTGCAGCTAACACCTCCCTTCTAAAGTATCTTCATCTCACTCCTCGTCCTCACTTAAAGCTCACTAAAAACCTATGCAATGTGAAGTGTGTACAAAAAGTAACTATAACATGTTTGGTATCATTTAAAGTCTCTCAGTGCGCCTGGTAAACTGGTCTCATCCTCCCAGCCATAATGAAAAGCTAAAAGAAGTAATAAAATATGAGAAATGTGGTGTGCCCTTAAAGGTGTGCCCTCCCCCAGATCCTCCATACCTCCTGTATGTTAATCTACAGGAACCCCTTCAACAGGGGACCAAAATCTAATTATAATGACAGACACCACCATTTGGTAAGCATGTTGAATTATCTGGGTTACTGTCTAATTGGAATTGATGAATTGATTATGTTACCTGGTCAATAAATTGTCAACATTTGATTTTATTCTGACTGACTCTGACATTGTGTTTCCCAAACAGATTAAACGATTCGTATGTTACCGCAAGTCTGCGTCAGATTAGTGACGACTAATATTTGGCATCGATTCAAGTGTACTTGGTTTGCAAAGACAAAAAGGGAATTTCCGTTTAGAACAGCAAACGCTGCTTGACCAATCTAAATCTGGGTGTCTTACCTCTGTTTTAATTTGATGTTTCTCCAGATAAGTGTACGTGGGAAACCACGCATGGCCAATCCAAAGCTATTATAAGAGAAGTTATGTTGGTCAACTTACATCTGTAATAGTGGCTGTGACCTCTACTGAAGAAAACGTTAAGTTACATTCAAGTGTATGCAATTCCATGGGGCTATACTGAAGTATCTTTGATTGTGTAAACGTGACCGATCTCAGGTATATAGCAATTACCTCTGTTTGATGATCCAATAGGCCTACTGGCCGCTTGTGATCGTGAGACCCGCGGTGTAGAGAAAAACACGCGAGGACCTCAAAGCGACATAGTTTCTTAAATCTAAACGGGTAAAATATAATTAAAGGAGTTAAAGGAATAATCAAACATTCGTTCGCTTTTAATGATGCTCAGATATCATTAAAAACCTTTTTCATTATTGGAGTCAGATGAAATAACGAGATAATACATAAGAGAAAATGTATTTCATTTAATATTGTTGTGTTGCGTAACAAGAAAGACAGTAACGCGCAGAGACCTTCACCCGTATTATTGGAGACCGTCATTGGACCGATAAACGGGCTTAAACTACCTTGAAGCATCCATTATCTATAGAGTATACTTTTGAATATGATGTTCCACTATTACCTGTATTGTCCAATCCATTAAAAAACTCATAACCCAGTTATATAACCTCCCTAGCTTTTATTCCGATTTTCTTCATTTTGATTAGCAGGCCTTTTATTATATTATAAGCCTTCTCAATATCAAAGAATACCCCTATTAGCAAGGTTGGCAGGGTTACTTTTGAAATGTATTGCACTACAGATTACAGAATACATGCTGTAAAATGTCATTTGTAACATATTCCATTGGATTACTCAAGGTCAGTAACGTATTCAAAATACTTTGGATTACTTCTTCAGCACTGGAAGATTGTTTCACTTGTTTTGAATATAAAAACTCAAAATACAAAAATACATTCTCTGAAAAACCCAAATATCTTCTGCAGTGTTGTTTCTAAAACAAGATACATCAAACTGATCTTGTTTTAAGGATTTTTAGATATTTTTAATACAAAATGTATTTCAAGAATATGATTTTTTTGCCCTAATATCAAAGATCTTACTAGAAAAAGAAATTATGATCCAATGTGAATTGAATCTTGATAAATAAATATGATGGTGTCTGGTGATATGTGCATGTAAAATGGCAAGAAATAACATTTTAGCTTAGCATCAAGCTAACAATTTACACAAGGATTATTTCTATTTCTTCTGCTCCAAACTTACATTAAACGTACTGCTCTGTCTGCTCGTATGAATATAAAGTGCATTTGAACAGCGGTGAAACACTTTCTTATGATGTGTTACATCACATCATTTATATGTAGAAATGTTTCCATCTGAAAGAACTAAATATTACATGAAACAAATGACAATAAAATGCAAAGTAATCTCTTCAGTAATCAAGATACTTTTTGAATGTAACTGTATTCTTATTACTAATGATTTAAATTGTAACTGTAGTGGAATACAGTTACTTATATTTTTTATTTTAAATATGTAATCCTGTTACATGTATTCCGTTACTCCCCAACCCTGTCTATTAGTACTTCTTTATTCACTGTTGCCTTTACAATATCAGTTTGTAGACATAAAACCGTATCCATTGTACTGTGAACTTTTCTGAAGCCACTTTGATGTGGAAATAGCAACCTCTTATTCTCAAGCATAGAAACGGAGCGATTCATCACCATTCTTCCCATTCATTTGTAAAGATTTGAAGTTAGTGCTATATGTCTTTAATTTGTTGGAATAGACTGATCCGTACCTGGCTTTGCCATTGGGACCACAACACCATGTTTCTAGGAAGAAGGAAGCTTTCTTTATTCCCATATCACATTGAAAAGATCTAATATTATGTGTAATGATGGATCTGTTAGATGTTTAAGCATTTTGTAACAAACTTGGTCCTTCCCTGGAGATGTATGTCTCACCCCCACAATAACCTGTTTTTAGCTCATATAAGAAAAAACATCTATAATAGAACCAGAAAGACCGGTTTTCTTCAAGACTTCTGGGTTCTCTCTCAAACACTGATCTCAGTTAGACCTGCAGTGCAAAACAACAGCGGCCGCTGCTGACCAACACGTCCCTTATGAATACTGTGCATTTATCAATCAACTGCAACATATTTAGCATGTACAGAATGATGATGCACTTTTCATTATATTATTAAGGGAAATACATTGGTCCAGGTCTGGGATCTATAAACAGAATCTGAAGTCTCTTTACAGACACATGACATTTCTGACCGACTGTATCAGATATGGAGATATGAGCCAGTTCTTCTCTGGCTTTAATTATTTACTTTATGACGACTGTTCTTATTAGTTTTGGTATGACTTAAGTGATCAGTTTAAAACGTGTATTTCTCTTGTATTATCAGACAAAATATTTCTTGTTATGCATGACTTTTTGCCTACAACTGTTTTTGCGCTGGAATTAGTTCACTGAATTCACCAAGACCCAGCGTGTTCCCTCATAATCGTCTCGCTGCTTAAATATGGGACAGTTAACAAGTTCCCTGTCTGTATGCTACTGCACACCTAAACATGAACAAAATTCCCTTTTTCATATTTCACCCTTGTGCACTGTTCCTTACGGGTGCATTCTTGTGGTCTTTGGGGTCAAATGGGCAGAATGCTGCCATCTGCTGAAAAAACTGATTTGAAATTACAACTGTGCTACTTGATTGTAGCAAAAGTTTTTTTTTTATTATTAGTATTTCTTCTTTTATTTACAAGCTTGACCATACAACTTAATTGCTGCATGATATTAAAAGCATGCAACACCTGACATCATTTTACACTCCACCCAAGATTAACATAACAGGTTTTAATCGACGCTGAATGACTCAGCTTTGCACATTGCTTTATACTATATTATTACAAGTCATCAATATAAATATAAAGTTGTTTTATGCCACAAACCATGCTCTTATAGTATCTATTAAATCCAACTCACAGGCACAAATTCCCTTGATTTCATACATCCTCGTCGAAACAAGACGAGTCATCCTGTGCCATTTATACAGAGTCTTGAAATGACTCACTACATTGGAAAACAAATCTACAAATCTCGTGTTCGAGCGTAACGATTCCTCCAGCACTTTTCAGCTAATTTCTCGGCGGCCGATACCACCACTGTCCCTTCAATGTTTCAACTGCATTCCCCCTCCAATCGCTCCCTGTGAGCTCCCTTCCTGTTTGAATGCTAGTTGGGCTTGCTTGCTCGAGCGGTCGCCGAGTCTCTCACAGGGCTCGCGCCGTTGGCACGAGCCCTTCCTTTGAACCAACCAGGAGTGAGAATTACAGTTGGTATGGGCGGTCAGGATGTCTCGCCTCCATACAGGGCAACCCTGCCCTTCCAAGGCGGTGCCCCTGCATTAGGGCATAACGATCCCTCCTGCACACAACAGCTCTCGCAAGCTCATTTGCAGCCAATGCGGCCAGTGTCCCTTCAGTGTATCAACTGGCATGCCTTCTATCTTACATCTTTTCCTACACCCCCCTCAGCAGACGCTAGTGTGGGGCTGCCACGTTTTCTGGCATCTTTTGAGGTATTTGTGCTCAGGTCAAGCCTCGAGCCTCAAGCCTTCCACCCAGGACAGCGAGCAACAAACGTCTACACTATTCATTTCCTACAACTCATCTTCTCACCAACTACCCACTGGATTTCCACAGTTTTGTGCCAACCACAAATGCTGTTTTTATACTGGGGAGGACGTTTACGGTCTGTTTTTAGTACAGTTACCTCTTATATGTCTAAATATGAAAGAAAATTTGATTCTCCATTTCATGACCCCTTTAAATGTAAATTTTCCATTTGCTGACAAAAGAAACTTCTTGCTTAAATATTAAAACATGTTTAAGTTAATGCTTTTCTCCACATTGCTCCTGTATAGAAACAGTGTTGTGTGTCTTGTGGTCTCCTTCAATGCTGAACAAACACACACAGGTCTGATCATCGTCTCTCATGTTTCTGGCATATATAATCACTCAGATTTTCCTCAGTTTGTGTTTCTTGAAGCGCTTCAGGTGTGTCTCACAGTATCAGCTCTGGCACATCATGCAGGTCTTCACAGCTTTCTTTCATCACAGAATGTGAATAGTCCTTCAGTCAAGTATTTTTATTCAGCGGGGCCGAGCGACAGCTGGGCAGAGCAAGGCCAGGAAGATGAGTGGCGAATGAGGTCCACCTGTGCGCCAATGAGTGGCGGGGAGTATTTAAGGAGAGGAGACAGCGGGAGATAAGAGAGAGAGAGACACACAAAGCTGTCTGTGTGTGTGTGTGTGTGTGTGTGTGTGTGTGTGTGTGTGTGTGTGTGTGTGTGTGTGTGTGAGTGTGTGAGTGTGTGTGTGTGTGTGTGTGTGTGTCTGCGTGGTGTTGCTGAAAAGGGGCCTTATTGTGTACGACTGAAAAGTGCAACAATATACATCTATGTGTTTTATCAAGTCGGCCCCAGCTTCCTCTTTTACATAATTGTTACACTTCTGTATATGTCTATAGTTGATCAGTTATTGTTTATTTCCTTTGGTGCTGAAATGAATGCGTTTGACAGGTTTTGCAGCATGTTTACAGTCTTCTCTTCATGTTTAATGAAAACATCATTCTCAGTTATTTCACTTTACCAGATATTTTAAAAACAGTTTGTTCTTTACAAAAGCCGGTTGTTGACAGTATCCCAAGCAGTAACCACTAAGACAGTAGAATTAAACATGGGAAGTGTTCGGCTTTCAGGATTTGTTAGATACTTCAACTTGACTAAAATTCCTCATTATCCTTTGTAATGTGTAGATGCAGAGATGAGACAGGAGATACTGGATCTAATTGCAGGCTTTTAATGAATATGATGAAAGTGAAATCAAAATAGCAACAAACAAGAACTGACAAAGAGGGAACAAAACAACAGGTTATTTATACACACAAGGGCTAAAGAGGGAATGGAGGACAGTTGAGAACAATGGGGAACAGATGGCAGTAATGAGGGTAGTGCATTATGGGAAATGTTGTCTGCGGGAAACAGAGACAGAGGACAAAATCCACTTCAAAATAAGAGTCCTTGGAAACACGCCACCCCCCTTTAAAGGGTGACTCCTGGGTCCAAAATTGCAGATGAGAAAGGTAGGATGACACTCAGGTGGCCAAGGAGGAGACCCCAGGGCAGGGCCTGGGTCCTAAGGTCTGGGGGGGCGACCTCAGGGCTGGGATAGAATCTGAAGGCTTGTGGGGCGACCGCATGGCAGAGACTGGGGAACAACCCCCGTGGTCATGAGCACAACTTCTCCTCCTCTGCACTGTAACAAAGTGAAGGAGAAAGTGTACACCTGAAATTGAATCGTAGAAAACATTACCTGTCTTTGGTCAGTTAGGATCACTACTTTATTTTAAAAATGTGAAATATCAGAATAATAGTAGAGAGAATGATTTATTGCAGCTTTTATTTCATCACATTCCCAGTGGGTCAGAAGTTTACATACAGTTTGTTAGTATTTGGTAGCATTGCCTTTAAATTGTTTAACTTGGGTCAAATGTTTTGGGGATCCTTCCACAAGCTTCTCTCAATAAGTTGCTGTAATTTTGTCCCATTCCTCCAGACAGAACTGGTGTAACTGAGTCAGGTTTGTAGACCTCCTTGCTCACACACTCTTTTCAGTTCTGACCACAAATTTTATATCAGATTGATGTCAGGGCTTTGTGAGGTATTCTTGGGGTCATTGTCCATTTGCGACCAAGCTTTAACTTCCTGTCTGATGTCTTGAGATGTTTCTTCAATATCTCACCATGTTTAAAGGAAAAGTTCACCCGAAAATAAAAAATGTGTCATCGATTACCCACCCTAATATTGCTCCAAACCTGTATGAATGATTTTCTTCTGTAGTACACAAAACGAGATGTTTTGAATAAAGTTCATGAAGTTATTTTCCACACATGTAAGTGAAAGGGGCTCTTGATGTATTGATACTTAAAAAACTGTTGTTGCATCAAGAATATTGATCCGTTATTTTTAAACAAATCATTAATTACCATGAAAATGAATGCATAAAAAAGGCTTTGAAGTAGAAAAGTTATATTAGAAACTGTTAGCGTGCCAAAGCAAGATGACAATACAGAAATTGCATCTGGAGTTAATTAACATATTCTAATGTTTGTGTGATGTTGATTTAAATTAAAAGTTAAAACACTGATATTGTCCTTTAAACAGAAGTGTAATCATGTTCCATTTATGCTTGTAAATGTAAAAAAGATTATGCCTTTTTAATATATTATTTAAAAATACTAATTTTATCCTTATGTGACAGGTTGAGTGTTTCTAAGTTGTTTTTGACTCTGAGCTCAGAAGTAGTTTCTTAATGGGAAGATACACCTACTGGCATTGAGCCACGGCGACATTGACATTGAGCACACCTGTGTGGCTCAATTAAGGAGGTTCGTTGGGTCCCGGTGGCTTTATAAAAAGTTGGTCTAAATGCATCGTTGTCATTCTTCTCCGTGCTGCGTGTAACAGAGGGCTATATGGTGATATTTCCTGTGGCTATTCCCTGGCGAGTCGTTTGATTTATTGCTCTTTTTCAGTTGTAGATTATAGTCTAAATATGTGTTGTCATTAGAGAGGTGTGTGTGCGTGAAGTGGCGAGCGCAGGTTGCATAAAGCGCACTGTAATCTATCTTTCACCTATGAGGTAAGACAATTTATTGGGGTTTTCTCATTCTATGAGGGGGGGAAATATTGTGAAATTGATGCACTATTTGTGCTGTTATTTTATTATTGTAGGTGTGGTCCAGAGCGCTAGCTGCTGTTTTCTTCATAAGCTTTATCCTCATTGGTGTTGCGTTTTGTCCTGTTTGCACGGCTGGCTGCAGTGAGTGGACGTTTGCGGGTTTGAACCGTTGCAGCGATCGAGCTCTTTTACGGCTTCTGCTCTAATCGGTCTGTATGAGGGTTGTTTAATTATTGGACCTGCGTGTTTTCTATGGACTATTAAAATATAGCCTACTAAACACGCGAGTAGTTTGGTCCGTAAAAACAGCCTGAAAGATCTTAAATATTATTAATTGTGGTGATAAACATCAGAACGGACATGATATTTATGTAATCTTTTATTTGGTATTAAAATTGTTTGCCATGGTATGTCCGCATGTGATTTTATATGACCTGTGATATTGAGGCTTAGCCGAAGAGGAGTGTTTTTGCTTTCTTTTGATCGTGCTTTATATTTCACTGGCTTTAATAACTTTTTGTTCACTGATTGTTGTGTGGTTTGTCTATTCGGCTAAAGTGGATTAATTACGGTCTCTTATCAACTGTGGGTAATTAATTGGTAAATTGTGTATGAGATCTATTTTTAGGATGTTTTTAAAATGAATGTTTCCGGTGCAAAATAAACTTTGTATACTTTTGGAAGTCACGTCTCTGTCTTTGACGCCCTCCGAACCAGCAGGGTCCTTCCTATTTTTGTAATTCTTTTGGGTTTGATTCTTTTGTGTATTTTGTTTTAATACTTTCCTGGGTGAAGTAACCCAGGTGGCGTAGTTGGTTTTGTTTAATATTTAGCCCAAGGTTACAATCACAATTAACAAAAATATAGTAATAATAATATAGTGTACCAGTCTGTTTCCAGAAGTAAAAATCCCATTCAGCTATCCCAGACCTATTGATTATAAACCTTTAAAGGTTAACTAAACACCTGCTCAGAGTCTGACTCCACCCACTAGAAATATTTGAAAATGCTGGAAAAGTGGGCAGACCCCGGCGGGGATAGAGGGAACGAACCGAGTGCAGGGCTGAGCGGGGGGGGGGGCACCTGAGACTCGTAGTGACGGATTAACTGACAGCTGCTGTCAGACTCTGTTATTATTATTCCTCACACGGTCGCAAGACGATGTACATGAATCTGGCGTGGTGAGCTGCTTACGTCAGCTGTCACCGCTTACGTCACGAACTACCGCAACAGCCAATAGGAAAATTCAACTGCAGTAGCCACCGTTGAACCTGAAGAGGGCAGCACTCAGATGTTTTTACACCATATATTGTAGAAATAAAACACTTTATACACAAATGTCAAAACAATTACTTGAATCAATGACCAGTACTAATAAAGCCCCATGCTTACAGATAATTAACTAAAAAAAGTTGGTTTAGGGTTTAATTACCCTTTAAAGACAAACCTACCGTGCGCTACAAGGTTCATCGATGGAAGACGTTTCAGCAATGGAAGATCCACCAATCAGAGAACCACGGCCAATGAAACATGCCTCGGATCGACGCGCACTCCCATGATGCACTGTGAATGATGAAATCGAGTCACGTTTCTTCAACCTTAAACCACTATGCAATAAACAAATTGTTTCTATATTATAATCAACAGGTTTATATATTCCCATTGTTTAATCAATGACATCATTTGCAAAGCTTCATGGGATTCTGTGCCCTCATAAGAACAGTCTTGTATCTTTGTCCGATATTCACATACTTTTCTGCCTCAAAACAAACTTCGTGATGATGTGATTCTCCTCGGAGCTGGTTGGTTTGTTTCATGACTCACAACTCTTGATGAATGAGGAAAATACTTCTGGAACACAGACGGATGAAAAAGTGGGTGGCCACAGTTGCCATCTATACAGTTACCGTTATTGGTTTCTGAAACTGGCATTGATGGTATTTTTATCAAATGGAAAATGCATTGTAACATTCTGCTGAAGAGTCCCACAGGTTTAGAACAACATGAGGGGGAAATAAACGACTTCATTTTTGAACCCTTTCAATCTAGAACACTACAGTTTTATTTAGATCACATGTGATGCATTTCCCAAATCTATTTTAATACTTTAAATCAAACCTGTGGAAAACAAGGTCATGTCGATAACAGCACATGCAGAGTTGGAATACAGACACTAATCTTTTATTTTTGTAAAAGCAACATCTGCTTTATTTCTCTCTCATTTCCAATAAAAGGGCAAATGTAATCACACATTTAACAGGATAAACACAGAGATAAATATCTGCAGGAAAAAAAGACCCTTTAACAAAATGTCAAAAAAAACAAAAACAAAAAAAACTGAGTAAATGCATCGCTGGCCCTTTAAATACATTTGACTTACAAAAACTAAAGGGCAATCATGTGTCAGCACAGACAGTTTGCCATCAAAGATGAAGTGTTCAAACACCGAGCAAATAAAACTTTAACATCATGATGAGCGCGGCAGAAATGATTTTAAAAGGCATTTCAAATGTCCAGCAAAGAGAAGAGAACTCTAATGCTTTGTCAAATATGAACAAACCCTCTTGAGGACATGAATGTTTTAATGGTTACAGATCTGTACAGCAGTGTTGTGGAGCACCATCAAAACAAACTCTTCATGTGTAGTTAATCTGATCTACCGGTAGTCGTGTTTTTAAGCATATTCTAACAATAAAAGCATTAATTGTGGGAGCAATTCCACATCTTCTTGAAACAGTATGGAAACACATTTGGACCCTGACAACAGTTACAGGCTGTTTATTGCTTGTGCCCCCCCTTCATTTTGTGATGTTAACTCACGGTCCTCCCAAAACAAGAGTTCTTTCTTGTAGACCAAATCAAAGAAAAATGAACAATGTATTGTAACAAGACTCCTACTGACATCATCACAAACATCCTCACATAGATCCAGCACCTCAATATCCCTCCAACCCCTGACCCCATCAAACACACCGCTCAATGGTGCAGATTGAACACGTTTAATTCCACACACTGCACTGCTGCCAGTGCGGCTCCATCTTCAGATATCAAATGTGGCTTTGCATTTACACAACACATAAGCAGCAGCTTTAAAATAAGTGTGTTTGTTAAGCAATCTTTCATAAGCTGTACAAGAAATAAGATCCTCACTTTATCAGAGTTTTGGATTGATCAATGTCCTCAAATTTGGGTTTGAAGGTTTTTTTTATTATTATTTAATAAAAGGTGTTCTTTAATAATGAGCAAATTGGCATGATTACTAATATATATATATATATATATATATTAAAAAAATAAAAATAAAACTCCATGGTACTCAGTAAAAATAACAGATGGCCACACTGCAGCTCTAGAGAACACATGAGCCTCAGTTTGGCAATGTGGGTGAGGGGAAAGACTTCCTGTTTTCTCATTTGCAGACTTTGATGGGAAGAGCAAATCATACCAGAATGCGTTTGTGATTTGTTTAGTAACCATTATTCTTCACTTGCAATGTAAAATAAAAATAAATAACGGTGATCTTAAAGTCTGCACAGAAAAGTCCAAAACTATTGTGTCTATGTATATTTTATATATATATATAGTATACATTTATATATAAGTATTCATATCTCTCTATGTGATGTTTATTAATGCGTGTCCGATTGAAACTGTGGAGTTGGTAATCCGGTGTGCCAGGTGTTCAGTGAGTGAGTGAGAAAGAGAGAGGGAGCGTGAGAGAGAGAGAGAAAGCGAGAGAGAGGGGAAGAGTAGGTCCTGTCGTGGCATGTGATCATGAGGTCCATTAGTTCAGGCTTTGCCTTCCTCCAATTTGACCGACTGTGGTTTGATGGCTCCAGTGCGAGTACTTTTCACCTGATCCTGGAGTTTACTGGCAATAACAGAGGAGCTCTTAATATCACTGATGGCCTGACGAAGAACCTTCACCTGTACAAACACCACCATGATGGATTCATGTCAGTACACTCCAAAACATCTGACAGAGCAACATTTAAACAGTATTTCATGAAGGAAAACTGCAACATCAAATGACATGACATCGAGCAGGGCTAGGCGATATATACCACGTTTAAATACAATGTATGAAAAGTCAGAATAAATGCGCATTTGAAGAATTGTTACATTTTTGTTTTTTTTACATTTACTGCCACAGCAGTCTGTTGCCAAATTATTCTGATTCCTCTAGATGATTCTTTTCTTTTGAGGAAGAAATTTTCAAATTCCTGATAATTCTCATCCCTACTCAATGTTCATGAACATCTCCATGTGATATTTAACATAAAGGATAACATTTTTGTAATTTTTTTAAATAAATGTAGGTAAATATTGCCGTTATGACTAATTATTGTTATATAGGTGCATATAAATAAAATAGACTTTCTTGTGATCATTAAAAAAGTGAGAAAATAGTGCCTGCAAAACAAAGATATTTTGATAGAGATGTGTGTTTTTGTTCATACAATACACATCAACAGGGTCTTAAACTACCAAGCTCCAAAAAGCACATAAAAGGCAACCTCAGTGGTGTAATCCATGTCTTCTGAAGTGATACAATCAGTTTTGGGTAACGGACCAAAATATAACGTTTTTCACTAAAAATCTTGACATCTGCTATCTCCTTGGCGCGATCACGATTTCAAGCTTGATAACACTTCCTCGTGCTTAACACATATGCAGAACACTTAACACAAGCTTAATTAAACCACTGGATTACTTCTATGATCAATTTTTGTTTTGTTTTTTGGAGCTTGATAGTTTAAGACCCCATTGACTTGCATTGTACAAGCCAAAACACCTCATACATGCCATCAAAATATCTTCATTTGTGTTCCATAGAAGTCATATGAGTTTGAGACGTCTGAAGGGTGAATAAATGATGAGAAAATTATCATTTTTGGGTGAACTATTCCTTTAAAAGTAGTCATATTTCCGCACTCGTTTTTTAACTGCTACAGCCTCTTCATAAGCAAAGAACGCGATGTGCTTGTGCATTAATATTGTCTGTTTAATTATAAATGTGTTGAGATGGCTGCTCAATTTCAACGATAATGGCTCGGTCTCGAACAGCATGGTGGTAAGAGTGTGTGTGTTTACTGCAAACTCTCATTCAGATCTGCCTCCGTTCCGCTATGCAACACAACCCAATGGATAAACTTAAATCCCCGCCCTACATTTATTTCTCTCACTCAGAAATACGTCAAAACACGGAAGACAGTCAAAACTTCTGTTTCATGCCGACTTTAAGTGTACTTGACTACAATGACTGTTGAGGAAATGGTTCCACTTATTGTTAATTTAAAAAAATAAAAAACTTTCAGAGTAATTACAGAAATATTCAGATATCCACTGACCATCATCAAAAGGGTGAAGAATAATCGAGATGTAATTTATTTTAAGCTATATTGCCCAGCCCTACTTGAGTGTCAGAGTAAAGAACGTTAGGTTTCAAAAGTGCAATGTAATTGAAGTAATTTCATAAACAGTCAACATAATAAAATGAAGTGCATGAAATGCCATTACCTATGTTCACAGTGGGTGGCTCACCTTCATACCATCCTCAGGGGCTTTAACGGTGGGCTCGGGGTTGGAGGGGGGGAGCTCGCGCCCAGGGCTGGGGTAAGGCGGAGAGCGGATGATAACGGTCTTGTTGACCTGCATGACGGGCCGTTGTATGGGGTTGGGG
>NW_026266665.1:12500-103420 GCF_025860055.1 Xyrauchen texanus | reverse complement strand
ATAATTTGACTGTAGATGGATATTCTGTTGCATCATCTTCAACAGTGAAGAACTTAGGTGTTATGTTTGATACCAATCTGTCCTTTTGAAAATCAAATTACAGATGTTTGTAGCACAGCATTCTTCCACCTCAGAAATATTGCTAAATGAAGGCATATGCTCTCTGTGCTGATGCCGAAAAACTAATTAATGCGTTCATGACCTCAAGACTAGTATATTGTAATGCATTACTGGGAGGATGTCCAGCAAGATCAATAAATAAAATTCAATTGGTTCAAAATGCAGCAGCATTTTAAAATTCTGTTAACTACATACAAAGCTTTGAATGGTCTAGCTCCGCAGTACTTAAGTGATCTTCTGTCACTCTATATTCCATCACGTTCATTACGATCGCAAAATTCTGGCCTATTAATAGTTCCTAGAATATCAAAATCCACAAAAGGAGGTAGATCCTTTTCATATTTGGCTCCTAAACTATGGAATGGTCTCCCAAACACTGTTCGAGATGCAGACACACTCTCTCAGTTTAAGTCTAGACTAAAGACTCCTCTATTTAGCCAGACATACACCTAATTTATCCTCCAATCCACAATTAGGCTGCTTTAGTTGGGTCTCCCAGAACCAGAAACAGTGATCATGATCTCTAACTCTGCAATAAATTTTATGGCATCTATGCTTACATCTTTTTATTTGTTTCCTTGTCTCAACCTCGGGACTCCTATCCTGAGGTCACCAGAACCGGCTGGATCCAGCACCATTCCTGCTTCATGTTGGACTCCACTGCTTCATGTTGCTGAATGATGATGACTAAATGCAGCCGGTGCCAGCCAAACATCACTTCGGTCTATTATGATGGACTTCGAGGTGAAGCAGGTTGGAGTTGGTATCAGTTCATCCTCTGGTCTATTGATGGACTACGATCTTGAAATGGAATGCATAAGACTAACTATTGCCAACAAAAGCCTTCATCAGCCAATTAACAAGGACAATTGCATCTATGTGAACTTCTGCAATTAATCTAGATGGACTTCAAAGCCTGTGGTCATTAATCTTACAGTTCAAACACAATCAATGTTTAAACAATGACCCTTAACCCTTACTTAGTTTAATAATTTTAAACCATGATTTGAACTATACACAAGTAATATTTACATTATATTCATGATGTTAGCCCGAGGGGAACTGGCAACACACAGTAAGTCTGGTTTCTCCCAAGGTTATTTTTCTCCATTAATCCACATCTTATGGAGTTTTGTGTTCCTTGCCACAGTCGCCTACAGCTTGCTCACTGGGGTTATTAGTACAATTATTATTTAATTATTTTTAAACACGATTAAGAATCGTATTTTATCTAATTACACAATGATGATTCATCGACATTATAGACATTACAGTTTTATAGTCTGTTAATGCTGATCTTCTGTAAAGCTGCTTTGAAACAATGTGTGTTGTGAAAGGCGCTATACAAATAAAATTGACTTGACTGTCTATCTGTCTGTCTCTGTCCATCTATCAGTCTGTCTGTCTGTCTGTCTGTGTCTGGTTTTGTGTGTCTCTCTGTAGCTAATTAACTAACTAATAAAGCTTTTAAATAATGTTTAAACATTATCATTATTATTATTATTATTATTTCACAGTATTTATTTTACTTGTATGTGAGGAGTATTTTTGAGTCCATTTAAATTTATCAAAGATATGTTTCCAAAAATGAAATAAATAAAAAACAAATAACAGAAGGATATTTTGTAGAAAACAACATTTTTAGAAAATAAACTGCTTCAAATATTGCATAGGTTTAAAGTTGTAAGTAGTAAAGTGTAATTCTCCATCAGTCCACTAGGGTTAGCCCCAGTCCGCTGGGGTTAGTTGGGGTTAAATCACTAGTTGACCCTAACCCCTAGCCCTCTGGGGTTAAAAAATCTGTTGGTGTAGAGGTATTTTAACTTTATTCTGTTATTAGCCTTTGGCTGCTTAGCCTTTCAGAGTGGCCTTTTGGCATGTAGTAGTTGGCTTTTTAGCCCTTCTCATTTATTGGTGTGACTGTTCGGATCAGGATAATAAGCCCATCGGACTGGCTGATTAGCATCATGCGTTTGCAGGTGAAATAAATGTCCAGCTGCTGTTCAAATAATTAGCCCCTATATTAGGCCATTTATATACTTGGTATGCTGTACTTTATGAACATGAGAGTGAACTTGAGAGTTTGAATGCACTACAAGAGTCATCTGATACTTTTAAAGGATCTTTTCAACAAGAATGGTAAAGTAGAACAGTATCGAGGCTCCATCTAGTGGTCGTTTACAGCAACTTCATATTCTACTCCACAAAGTCAAAAACAGACTACTCTATTTGATTCCTACTGTAAGACTATAAATAAGAAATGAACGAAATGAACCCAAGTAAATATAGAAAGACCCTTTGCATTTCTTTTACTTGTTTGTGAGGAGTATTCTTTTTGAATCCAGTTCATTTTATTAAAGAAATGTTTCCAAATATGAAATAAATTAAAACAAATAACAGAAGGACTTGTAAACATTTTTTTGTTGTTGTTGTGAGAAAATAAACTGCATCAAATATTGCCCTAATAACTTTTTAAAATAAAGTTACCATAGGTTTAAAGTTGTAAGTGGGAAAGTGTAATTCTCCATCAGTCCACTAGGGTTAGCCCCAGTCCGCTGGGGTTAGTTGAGGTTAATTCACTAGTTGACCCTAACCCCTAGCCTTCTGGGGTTAAAAAGTCTGTCGGTATAGAGGTAATTACGACTTCCACCCTCATTATGTCCACTCTCATTTGCATATCGAATCTGATTGGCTGGATTGTTTCACAGCTAAATCTTTAGGACGGTCAGTCCGATTTTGCCAAGCTTGGTGTCATCGAATTCAGAATTCCATCTGCTTTCATGTGACGAGGAGAGATGAACAGAAGAGAGCAATGGAAATGTAGCGCTGAAAAGGTAGAAGAGTCTTTTGCACGTAGGTTGTGAGTGGTTTAAAAAAGTCACATGCAGGTCTTTAAGATTTGCATGAATACGACTGTGGTAATGAACGCATTTTTCACAAGAACGCTGAAATGTTTTTGTAGGAATTGTTGGGTGGGATAAACTCAATCCTTTATTATTATTATCATCATTTCATGAAACTTATCGGGCCTAGGGTTAGGTTAGTTTAGGTAGGGTTAGGGTTAGGTTGTTAGGGACAACGGCCCCCCATAACAGTCTCCCCAGACTGCTACGGTTTACTTAGGGGACTCGAAGAAAAGCACTGGCCGGCGCATGTTTCTGGTGGACCGATCGACCTTTGCCTAAATTACAAAAAAGGGGGAATCCCCTCCCTAGGCCTATTTGTGCCCCCCACATGGCCTTGAGACGTTCGACCACTAGGGTTTTTTTAAGAAAATCTTGATTCAAGAACATCCTTTATTCTGCTTTTTGTTCCAAACAAGTTCCAGTCCTATGCCTATTTGTACCCCCCAGATGGCCTTGAGACTTTTGGCTATTAGGTTAAAACTTTTAGATTTCTTCTACCGTCCATCCTTGTTCTAAAAAAATTCCTGTCTGTGCCTATTTGTACCCCTCAGATGGCCTTGAGACTTTCGGCTATTAGGTTAAAACTTTTAGATTTCTTCTACCGTCCATTCTTGTTCTAAAAAAATTCCTGTCTGTGCCTATTTGTACCCCTCAGATGGCCTTGAGACTTTCGGCAACTAGGTTCTTAATCTTTCAAGGATAATGATCCCACAAATAATTAAGAGAAATCAGGGAGTTTCTTATGCACAACTTTTCCTTATTACAAACTAAACCCTATCTTTTCCTAATCCAACACCCCCCCAGATGGTCTTAGCGATATACAGCTCCAAATGGCACTAGCGATAAGTCACAGACAGGCTTTTTAAAGGGAAAAAAACCCCAAAAATAATCCCAAAACCCCCATTCAGACTACCCCCCAGAAAGTATTTCTTTAAAGGGGAATATAAATGACACCTCATCAGTAGCAAGCCCCAGAATCTTCAGGTGTTTCAGCCTTTTCTCACTATACACCCTCCTCTGGGGAGGCCCGCCATAGGGGATCAGTCCCAGGCGTGTGTTACAATGTCCAATTACTTATCCCTCTCTTCCGGAACCGCAATGTGTTTTTTTGGGTCTGGCTTATCCCCTTGTCTAAAGTTATTTCTACATACAACCCCCCCTACCTCCCTTCTTACAATATCCATTTATCAAGACAGACATTTCTGGGAGACCCCCGGAGTACCAACCTATCCTGCATATATACTCCCCAAACACATTCCTCCATATATCATCGAAATTCCTCCTACAAAATAATTTCTCCCCTCCAACCCTCTACACACCCGAAGACTATTGAAACCAAAAAAAACAAAGTAGGTTTGTGTAATTCCGTGTTGTGCAAAAAATGTACTGTTGCCATGGTGGTGCTATTCACCAGTAAAAAAAAGCTGCCCCCCATAAGTGCTTTGTCCTAGTGGACACAAGAGAGCAGTTTACTCACGTGATTCTCAACCCAGCCAACCTGATCGTTAACACCGCAAGGTATCCACAGGCTGCCCGAGAAGAGACTGAGAAGGATCTCATCTCGAAGGCTATGAATGGCAAAGCATCAAGCTTCTACCAGAGATAACCCCCTAAAAGTTTACACAAGCCAAACAGACATCATCCTTACCAAGACAACCGGAGACTGCAGAAACTTCTGATTAAACCAACGGTTCATCCAACCATCCATTATGAGAACCTAAACCATACCACCATGGTGACTACATGCTACCCACAATCCTCCATCCTAGTTTCCAAAAAAAACTTCTAACCATCAACGTGGAGGATATTCCCAATACTCAACTACCTCCACGTCATCTCCCTATTCCTACTCAAGGACTATAAGAAAAAGGGGGGAAAAAAATATTATTATGTTTCCTTTTTTGGTCTGACTCCTGCTATCCACTAAGGGTTAGGTGTGGGGGCTTTTAAGGGGTTAGGGTTAGGTAAATATAAAATCCAAGGCCTGGTTATGCTCAGTCCTTCCCTCCGCTGACCACTAAGAACCCATCCGCGAGCAGGGAAGTGGACAGAAACACAGCTCCTAGTAATGTGGGGTAATTTTAGGGGTGGAGCTAGGGGTTTGATTTAAGGTTAGGGGCGGGGTTAGGTTAGGGGCTGGTTAGGGTTAGGTATAGGGGCTAGGGTTAGGTATGGGGGCAGGGTTAAGTGGTTAGGTGTGGGGTCAGGGCTAAGTGGTTAGGGTTAGGTATGGGGTCAGGGTTAAGTGGTTAGGTGTTGGGGTCAGGGTTAAGTGGTTAGGTTTAGGGTAGGGGTTAGCGGTTAAGGGTTAGGTTTAGGGGTTAGGTTAAGGGGTTAGGTTAAGGGGTTGAGTTTAGGGGTTAGGTTAAGGGGTTAGGTTAGGGGTTAGGTTTAGGGGTTAGGTTAAGGGGTTAGGTTTAGGGGTTAGGTTAAGGGGTTAGGTTTAGGGGTTAGGTTTAGGGGTTAGGTTTAGGGGTTAGGTTAAGGGGTTAAGTTTAGGGGTTAGGTTAAGGGGTTAGGAAGTGTTAGTTAAGGAGGGTAGGCGCTAACCAGTGTGCACAGGCCATCAATGTCAGCTCCTCGACTGGATTCACTTCTCATTCAGGCCTTGGGGATATATAGTGCCTAATTTATTGATCCAAATTCTCTCTGCTCTTTTCTCTGGGGCCACGGACCACTGCTGGGTTGGCCTGTAGGACCGTGACCGGAAGGATTCCCATCCGTGTTTAAGGAAATGTTGGACCAGGTAAGTGTTATTTTCTCTTCCTCTCAGAATGTTGTATTTATGTTGTGTCATTCTGACCAGAATGGTGTTGCCCGTCTCTCCCACATATTGAGCTCCACATTGTTTGCAGGTGATGAGGTAAATGCAGTTTTTACAGTGTACCGTTCCTGATTGGTAAGTACTGAAAACCTCTTTTGTAAACTTGTTTTGTACTGAATCCTTTTTGTTCCAAATATTGTCCCTGATGTTTTGGTTTCAGTGTTGTGAAGAGGATGGAGTTTGGCTCTAATTAGATAGTCTTGTAAACTTTTGTTTTTTCTAAATGCTGCTATAACTCTGTGGTTCTTCAATATTTGTGTCTGTCCCAATATGTTCTGGAAGTTGGACTTTACCTCTTTGGTCAGTTTCAGAGCGGCCGAGGAGTAAGTCAGGACAAAGGGGCGCTCGGTCCCTCCGCCTGGGCCCTGCTTGTCAAGTATGATTTAAAAACCTTTCTCAAGAAGGACCTGTTATATCCTCTGGGCGGGCGCTTTGAAGAGGATTAGGTGTCAGCTTCTCTGAAGTCCCGTTCCTGGGTGCATATGCGACGGAACCTCAGGAGTTGCGACTTGACGAGGCCTGAGTAAGTGTGTTTTGGGTGAAAACTGCTTTTATGTAGTAGGGCATGCGTGTCGGTTTCTTTGAAGAAGACTTTAATGTCCAATTTGTGTGACGAAATGAAATCTGGACCCTTGTAAGTTGTGGTGTCCAGAAAGTCTACCGATAGGTGACTGGTGGTGGATTTTAATTTAATAGATGGGTTATGGTTATTTAGTGTCAGCCACAAATTCCATGAACTCGTCTTCAGAGTGAGTCCATACTCCCCAGATATCATCTAGGTACCTAAAATAGTGAAGGGGCTGTTTTTGGCATCGGGATAAGGCCGAAGCCTCCCATTCTGCCATAAATATGTTAAGCGTAGGCGGGGCAAACTTCTTGCCCATCGCCGTGCCTTTAACTTGCAGGAAAAATTCCCCATTGAACTCAAAATCGTTTCTATTTAAATTGATGTCTAATAATTGGATGAGTTCTTTGTCGGGCCTGGAGGTGTCTGGGTTTTTTGAAAAATATTTTTAATGGCCTGAATTCCCTCTTGGATGTCGATGTTTGTGTAAAGGCCATCCACGTCCATAGTGAACAGGATGGCCTTTTGGGGAATTTTTAGTCTTTTGACTTTCTGGACAAAATCATACGTGTCTTTTATATAGCTGGGGTGGCCCATCGAAAGAGGATTTAAGTAGAAATCTAAAAATTCTGCCGTATAGTACGTTTCACTGCACGTAATCGGATACTATAGGCCTTCCTGGGGAATTTCGTGAGGTTTGCTCCATTTGGTCGGGTCTTTGTGTATTTTGGGGAGCATGTAGAACCTCCTGCTTCTAGGTTCAGCGTTACCCAATAGGTAGGACTTTTGTTTTGCGTTGATGTGTTTTTTCTGATATAGGGTTTGGGCTATATTTTTAACCATAGGTACAGTGTCTAAAAAATGGGTCTATCCAATTTCTGGTAATATTTTAGGTCATTCAATTGTCTATATCCCTCCCATAAATATTGTTCTCGGTCCCATATGACTATCGCGACTGCCCTTGTCTGCAGGTTTAATGACGATCTGTTTATTGCCCTTTAACTGTTTTAGAGCGTTCGTTTCCTCCAGAGTGAGGTTAAGCTCTTCCTGGGACGGTCTAAAATGTTTTTAAGATATTCCAGATCCTTTTCGAATAACGTCGCGGAGATCTGCGTGGTAGTTTGTCTCGCGGGTGGGACCCAGTCCGATTTGGGTGTGAACGGAGGGGATTTGAGTCAGTCTCATTTTGGAAATAGGCTGCCAATTTAAGTCTCCTGTGGTATTGTTGCAGGTCGTATCGTGTCTGCATTTCGAGGCATTTTCTGCTCGTTCTACCCGATGGAATAAAAGTCAAACCCCTGTTGAGCAGGCAAAGTTGTGGGGAGTGATATGGAATTTTTTAGATAGGATTACAACATTTCGATGCCCCTCCTGCGCATACAGGCTTGTGGGGATATTTATTTTAAATGTTGAAGCCAGTGCTGGAGCATGTTTCTGGCTGTGTCCACCGTCCAGTGTATATGGTCACTTTCAGTGTGAAATTCAGATCTGGACAGGGCCGAATGTGTTTTAAATTGGCAGAAATATAGGCGTTCAGGATGGTCAATTGTGTCTGCTCCTTTGTTGGGAGCATTCCTGAAAAGTTCAACTCTGGAACCCAAATTTCTGCCAGTGGAAATTTTTCTTTTGCCGCTCTTAAAGCCGCCTGCATCTGTTTGATGGCAGTGTCTTTGGCGTTCTGCGCCCGGCTGTTAATCCCTAATGATAAGATGGCGTGTTCCACGTCAGTGGAGACTGCGTTTTTATTGATCACAGCCTCCATGTGTCTGAACGTGGCCCCTGGATAGCTTTCTATTTGGAGGTCAGAATTCTTAAAAGGTGGAATTTTGGACAGATTGGAGTCCCCGATAACGAGCCATTTTTTTCGCACACTCAGCTTCCATTCTATCATTTTTCTGGACGTGTTTAGGTGTCTATTCGGTCCGTCCTCCTGGGAGTCACGTCGTGCTCCAGAAGGTGTGTTGAGTTCGACACTTAAACGAGCCTGTGTGGCTGTCCTGAGGCTGGTGACTTTTCGGGGCTTAAGGTGACTCTTTGTGAGCCGAGATTATCCCGTTCAGCACTCTCCTTGATCCTCGATAAGGATGAGGTCTTGTTCCTGTCTGATACAGGGGTTGGGACCGAACGCGAGGAGTGCGTTGTTCTTTTGGGGAGGCAGGGAGATTTATGGTAATCTCTGAATGACTGTCCGAGTCCTCCTTTCTAATAGGAGACCAATCGTTCGGTGGGTCTGTCATCGTGCATGCTGTTTTGGTCGGTTTTGTTACTAAGGGGTGGATATTTCAGACAGAGATTGTGCATCCATCATGGTGTGCACCAAAGCCTGCACCTTAACCGTATTAGTCGTTGTGTTTTCTGGGAGAGAAGGAGCGGGAGAGAGATTTTGGGTCTCCGCTTCCTCCCTCGTTTCTCCAGAATCCAAGGCAGGGACGGAGGTGTGCCATCTCTCCCCTACCAACCCGTGAGCCTCATGTATTGTTTTGTCTTTCAGTCTTTTACCGATACCATGTTTAGCCCATAATATGGCCGTATTGAAACATTCCTCCCAGCCCTGGGAGGGAATGTGCTGGAGTTTAGCCATTTCTTCTACCAATGCGTCTTCATAGTGGTTTTTAAGAATCAGCATAGTTGTATAGGCCCAGTTTTTGGCATTGCCTTCAATGAGGGCTTGTGTTGTAGGGTTTGGCAAAGCTGGTTTGATGACCTCTGACAGGTGTTTTTCAATTTTGTCAATTGCAGGAGGCTGTTCCTGACTGATGTTATTTTTGTGATGCACCAATTTGATGATTTTAAATAAGGTACGGGTTTTTGTTACAAAGTCAGGGTCATCTGAATGCTTGGGCTTTATTTTTTGTTTCTGATGTGTGTTTTTATTTTGCAGGTGTGAGCGAACTGTCTGTGTTTTGTTCTGCACCCATCCCCGTGGTTCCTTCAGTAAAGGATTTTTGGTGGGACATCAATGTACCGGGCCCCAAACGGGCCCGGGGTTCAAAAATTGTGGTCTGCCAGACCACTGATAAGACTGACTATGGTGAGTCGGTGCTGCCCTCATGTGGCCACCATATTTCACTCCACGTGCATGCACTCTCTCTCCCTGTGCATGACGCTGGGCCTGATGGCCACCATATTTCACTGCATCTGCATAGGAGAACGCTCTCTCTCCTGTGCATGACGTTCAGTGTCGCTGGTAGGAACGGGGCATAGGCCAGACTGTGCCATGCCTGGCAAGCCTGCGACCACGTGTGACCACCGATCCAACCGTCCCTTTCTGGCCAAACCATAGTTTTAGGAAATGTTGTTGTGAATTTGTAACTGTAAAAGTAAGGATTTTTCTTGCAGAAATTGAAATCAGGTAAGTAAATCTAAAAATTGTCTTGTTTTTTTGTAATTTATAAATCAAAGCGAGTCAAATAGAGTTAATCAAATAAAAATGCTTTTATGTTTTTATAAGAACAGGCTGTTGCTTTAAATGTGAAAACAAAAGCAAAGAAATTAAGGTAAGTAAAACTAAGTTTTTTTTGTGGGTTATATGTCTTCTATGTTTCTATATGAACAGGCTGTTATTCTAAATGTGAAAATAAAAGCAAGGATTTTAAGGTAAGTAAAACAAAAAAAATGTTGTGGCTTATATGTCAATATTTTTTTTGAATGTAAACAAATAAAATAAAATAGCTTTTCTTAAGTTTTTTTATGTGAAAAATTTGTAAACTGAACAAGCCGTTGCAACGTTTTGGTTCTCTTGGAACCTTCTTCAGGCAGGCTTGTTCTAATTTTGAAAAATGTAAATCCCAAAATGAATGATAAAAAAATTAAAAGTAAAGAAATGAATCCCAAAGTGAATAAATCAATTGTCAAATAAAGAAATGAAAAGAGATCAAATTGTGTTGAGGATCAGAATAAAAAGTTTTTAAATTGCAAAGAGTGTTAGAGGCTTTCTCATTAAGAGCTGGAAGCAGTGAATGAGCTTCTGCATCCTCAGTTGTCCCTTTTTATAGTGTGGGGGCGGGACTCAATTTGAATGAGTCAATAGGAGCTTCTCCCATACTTTTGGTTTAAAAGAAACAGCTCTCAGCCAATCAGAAAAGTAGCTGTCTTTTCAAAATAATTTCAGAAGGGCTTTGTTTTCAAAAATTTGAATGTAAATCATAGTGATGGAGGTGAGACTCAGTTTGAATGAGCCAATTGGAGCCTTTTCCATATTTTTGGTTTGAAAATAAACTATTTCCAGCCAGTCAGAACATTAGCTGTCTTTTCAAAAAATTATAGAAATACTTTATTTATATATATTTGATTTTAAATTATAGTTATATAGATGCAATGGATTTAAAAGGATAAATTATTATATATATTTGATTTTAAATTATAGTTATATTATGTGATGTATTTAAAAGGATAAATAACTATATATATTTCATTTTAAATTATAGTTATATTATGTAATGTATTTAAAAGGATAAATTATTATATATATATATTTTTAAATTTGGATTGCATAAATGCACCCTTATCTATATTTGTTTATGATCATTATAACTAAAACACTGTGTAAATGACCCATATTTCTATTTTCCCATGTATTTGGTTTATTATGATTATTTTAAGTAGACTGATTATTAGAAGGAAGTTGTAAACAGTCGAGCTACTTGCAAGCATGAGGCACGGGCTGGTAAGGTTTAGGGTAAGGGTTAGCGGTTAAGGGTTAGGTTTAGGGTTAGGTTAGGGGTTAGGTTAAGGGGTTGAGTTTAGGGTTAGGTTAGGGGTTAGGTTTAGGGGTTAGGTTTAGGGTTAGGTTAGGGTTAAGTTTAGGGTTAGGTTAAGGGTTGAGTTAAGGGTAGGTTAAGGCTGTTTAGGGTTGCTTAGGGTTAAGTTTAGGGTTAGGTTAAGGGCTGAGTTTAGGGTTAGGTTTAGGGTTAGGTTTAGGGGTTGCTTAGGGGTTAAGTTTAGGGTTAGGTTAGGGTTAAGTTTAGGGGTTAGGCTTAGGGTTAGGTTAAGGGTTAGGTTTAGGGATAGGTTAAGGGTTAGTTTAGGGTTAGGTTTAGGGTTAGGTTAAGGGTTAGGTTTAGGGTTAAGTTTAGGGTTAGGTTAAGGGTTGTTTAGGGGTTAGGTTAAGGGGTTAGGAAGTGTTAGTTAAGGAGGGTAGGCTCTAACCAGTGTGCACAGGCCATCGATGTCGCTCCCTCGACTGGATTCACTTCTCATTCAGGCCTTGGGGATATATAGTGCCTAATTTATTGATCCAAATTCTCTCTGCTCTTTTTCTCTGGGGCACGGACCACTGCGGGTTGGCCTGTAGGACCGTGACCGGAAGGATTCCCATCCGTGTTTGAGGAAATGTTGGACCAGGTAAGTGTTATTTTCTCTTCCTCTCAGAATGTTGTATTTATGTTGTGTCATTCTGACCAGAATGGTGTTGCCTGTCTCTCCCACATATTGAGCTCCACATTGTTTGCAGGTGATGAGGTAAATGCAGTTTTTACAGTGTACCGTTCCTGATTGGTAAGTACTGAAAACCTCTTTTGTAAACTTGTTTTGTACTGAATCCTTTTTGTTCCAAATATTGTCCCTGATGTTTTGGTTTCGTGTTGTGAAGAGGATGGAGTTTGGCTCTAATTAGATAGTCTTGTAAACTTTTGTTTTTTCTAAATGCTGCTATAACTCTGTGGTTCTTCAATATTTGTGTCTGTCCCAATATGTTCTGGAAGTTGGACTTTACCTCTTTGGTCAGTTTCAGAGCGGCCGAGGAGTAAGTCAGGACAAAGGGGACGCCGGTCCCCTCCGCCTGGGCCCTGCTTGTCAAGTATGATTTAAAAACCTTTCTCAAGAAGGACCTGTTATATCCTCTGGGCCGGGCGCTTTGAAGAGGATTCGTGTCGCTTCTCTGAAGTCCCGTTCCTGGGTGCATATCGCGACGGAACCTCAGGAGTTGCGACTTGACGAGGCCTGAGTAAGTGTGTTTTGGGTGAAAACTGCTTTTATGTAGTAGGGCATGCGTGTCGGTTTCTTTGAAGAAGACTTTAATGTCCAATTTGTGCGACGAAATGAAATCTGGACCCTTGTAAGTTGTGGTGTCCAGAAAGTCTACCGATAGGTGACTGGTGGTGGATTTTAATTTAATAGATGGGTTATGGTTATTTAGTGTAGCCACAAATTCCATGAACTCGTCTTCAGAGTGAGTCCATACTCCCCAGATATCATCTAGGTACCTAAAATAGTGAAGGGGCTGTTTTTGGCATCGGGATAAGGCCGAAGCCTCCCATTCTGCCATAAATATGTTAAGCGTAGGCGGGGCAAACTTCTTGCCCATCGCCGTGCCTTTAACCTGCAGGAAAAATTCCCCATTGAACTCAAAATCGTTTCTATTTAAATTGATGTCTAATAATTGGATGAGTTCTTTGTCGGGCCTGGAGGTGTCTGGGTTTTTTGAAAAATATTTTTAATGGCCTGAATTCCCTCTTGGATGTCGATGTTTGTGTAAAGGCCATCCACGTCCATAGTGAACAGGATGGCCTTTTGGGGAATTTTTAGTCTTTTGACTTTCTGGACAAAATCATACGTGTCTTTTATATAGCTGGGGTGGCCCGTCGAAAGAGGATTTAAGTAGAAATCTAAAAATTCTGCCATATAGTACGTTTCACTGCCGCAGTCGGATACTATAGGCCTTCCTGGGGAATTTCGTGAGGTTTGCTCCATTTGGTCGGTCTTTGTGTATTTTGGGGAGCATGTAGAACCTCCTGCTTCTAGGTTCAGCGTTACCCAATAGGTAGGACTTTTGTTTTATGTTGATGTGTTTTTTTCTGATATAGGGTTTGGGTTATATTTTTAACCATAGGTACAGTGTCTAAAAAATAGGTCTATCCAATTTCTGGTAATATTTTAGGTCATTCAATTGTCTATATCCCTCCCATAAATATTGTTCTCGGTCCCATATGACTATCGCTGACTGCCCTTGTCTGCAGGTTTAATGACGATCTGTTTATTGCCCTTTAACTGTTTTAGAGCGTTAGTTTCCTCCAGAGTGAGGGTTAGGGTTAGGGTTAGGGTTAGGGTTAGGGTTAGGTAGGGTTAGGGTTAGGGTTAGGGTTAGGGTTAGGGTTAGGTAGGGTTAGGGTTAGGGTTAGGGTTAGGGTTAGGGTTAGGTTAGGGTTAGGGTTAGGGTTAGGGTTAGGGTTAGGGGTTAGGGTTAGGGTTAGGGTTAGGGTTAGGGTTAGGGTTAGGGTTAGGGTTAGGGTTAGGGTTAGGGTTAGGTATAGAGGTAAAAACGACTTCCACCCTCATTATGTCCACCCTCATTTGCATATCGAATCTGATTGGCTGGATTGTTTCACAGATAAATCTTTAGGACGGTCGGTCCGATTTTGCCAAGCTTGGTGTCATCGAATTCAGAATTCCGTCTGCATTCATGTGACGAGGAGAGATGAACAGAAGAAGAGAGCAATGGAAATGTAAGCTGAAAAGGTAGAAGAGTCTTTTGCACGTAGGTTGTGAGTGGTTTAAAAATGTCACATGCACGCCTTTAAGATTTGCATGAATACGACTGTAATGGAGACGTGGTAATGAACGCATTTTTCACAAGAACGCTGAAATGTTTTTGTAGGAATTGTTGGGTGGGATAAACTCAATCCTTTATTATTATTATCATTTCATGAAACTTATCGGGGCATGCTTGTGAGGAGGAGATTATTGTGTTGCGAGCAGAGCAGACTTGAGTCCAGTAAATATAGCCTATTAAAGAAATTGTTCCAAAAACAAATGCATCAGAAAATAACCGAAGGACTTGAAAAACTTTTAAGAATAAAAACGGCATCGAATCTTGCCACGATAATGAGATGACACACTTGTTAGGGGCGTTTTGCCCTTTGAAATGAAATCTCACGAAATCCAATAAAGCCCATTCACGGTTCACTCGCTGAGTCATCGATTACAATAACAACACATCAATTCAGATTTCCTTAAAGATAACTTTTTTTTTTTTTAATTTAATTTATTTTTTTATTAATAATCATGCCAAGGTCTTACATTAAATTGTGTCCAAAATTGCAGAACATGAATAGCCAAAAAATAATAATAAATAATAAAAATAATATAAGGTTGAACAATGAAAGCATTTTTTGACTTTTCAATGATTTTTTGTTTTTTATGCCCGTCAAAGACATAATATAGAAGTTACAGTCAACCAGAAAAAGTGACTTGACATTGCAACTCTCCACGTGTCCAACTTGCAGAGGTGGGACCAAGTCATTGTTTTCCAAGTCACAAGTAAGTCTCAAGTCATTGCATTAAAGTCCCGAGTGAAGTCCCAAGTCAAGGCAGTCAAGTCCCAAGTCAAGGCAGTCAAGTCCCAAGTCAAGGCAGTCAAGTCCCAAGTCAAGTCCAAGTCAATTTACAAATCGTCAACTTTTAGCTTCAAGTCTTAAAGAAGTCATTAGTGCGCTTTGCCCAAATTAGTGTCAGAGTATTAATTACTATAGTAAATGTATACTAATTTTATCTAGAAGTTTCTAATTTAAAATCTAATTTTATCTTTCTTTTTTTTTTATCGATATCTACCTGTAAAGACCAAAGAGGGTAATAAAGATGATACATGGATCTTATCTTTGGACACACATTAAGGCAAACCAAACTTTTACTATAAACACGCTGTGAAAGGACGCTGAGCGTGCTGAACTGGTGAGTGAAATCTGAAATATTACCAGGCAGTGGCTAAGGGCAGACATTTAAGTTGCATATCACGAGTTATATACTGTAAAGGGCATAAACCGAGTAAATGATCGGATTTGTGATTTTTCGAACCACAACCAGATTTTACAGGGACAATTCCCCGAGCAACTTGGATTAAGTGTCTTGCTCAAGGACACAATGGTGGTGGCTATGGGGATCGGACCAGTGACCTTCTGATTACAAGTGATGTGCTTTAGTCCACTACGCCACCACCACTCCATATTAAGCATGCCGCCTATATTAAGCATATTTTGACTGTAATAAAACGGGTTCCCATGGGGCTGGGCACACAAAAGTGTAATATGTTTCTCGTGGGAAGACCCCGATTGTGTGTGCAAAGTTTGGGAATGATCGCTCGTTAAGTAGCCAACGCGCGGCCTTAAATGTAATCATTTAACAGAGGCTTAATAGAATCAGACTATATTAAGCATATTATTACTGTAATAAAACGGGTTCCCATGGGCCTGGGCACACAAAAGTGTAATATGTTTCTCGTGGAAAGACCCCGATTGTGTGTGCAAAGTTTGGGAACGATCGCTCGTTCAGTAGCCAACACAGCTGACCTAAAGCGTACTCCTTGGCCCTTTATTGTTTTCCCCACTGGTATACAATGTGAGTCTATGGAAAAGTGCTCACAAATGATAAAGAGTTTTTACATCTGAGATGTACTGTTGCAGAAATGATTTTTAATGTCATTCTAAATTTTGCAAGCACAGTATTAAAGTGAATAATTCAGGTGGAATTATACAATAACACGAGAAAATTGTATTGATGGACTTATAAGGATAATAACAAGAAAACTATAATACTACTAATAATAACATTAATAATAGTAATAATTCATTTAATTTATGAAGTGCTTTTCTAGACACGGATGAGAGACCATAAAGGCTGTCCATTTAACTGGCCATATAGATATTTATAAAATCTGCATGTTTAAAAACACGTGGACGCCCCTAAAGGTTCAGCATTGAAACTGTCTGTGATTCTCTGTTAAAATATCCACTTTTTAGCAGTTTTGCACAGTGCAGTTTTCAATATGTCCACTATTCAATTCAATTCAAAGGGTCTTTATTGGCATGAATATAAACGATACAGTATTGCCAAAGCAGAGGCTGTGTAAAAAGAACTACACCTTAATCTATAATTACATTTAGTTTAACAAATATAAAAATAACTAATCAAAATAAATTCACTATGTGTATATGTGTGTATATATTTGTATCTGCAAGTCGTAAATCTATCTTTCTATCTACCTAAATATCTCTCTGTCTGTCTGTCTCTTTGTCTGTCTTATCTATCTATCTATCTATCTATCTATCTATCTATCTATCTATCTATCTATCTATCTATCTATCTATCTATCTATCTATCTATCTATCTATCTATCTGTCTGTCTGTCTGTCTGTCTGTCTGTCTGTCTCTTTGTCTGTCTATCTATCTATCTATCTATCTGTCTGTCTGTCTGTCTGTCTGTCTGTCTCTTTGTCTGTCTATCTACCTATCTGTCTGTCTGTCTGTCTGTCTGTCTGTCTGTCTGTCTGTCTGTCTGTCTGTCTGTCTGTCTGTCTATCTGTCTGTCTATCTGTCTGTCTGTCTGTCTGTCTGTCTGTCTATCTATCTATCTGTCTATCTATCTATCTATCTATCTATCTATCTATCTATCTGTCTGTCTGTCTGTCTGTCTCTTTGTCTGTCTATCTATCTATCTATCTGTCTGTCTCTTTGTCTGTCTGTCTATCTATCTATCTATCTATCTATCTATCTATCTATCTATCTATCTATCTATCTATCTATCTATCTATCTATCTATCTATCTATCAGCTATGCTGATGACACATAACTCTACTTGTCTTTCCAGCCCAACGACACCACAGTGACTGCTCGAATCGCTGCCTGTCTGGCAGACATCTCAGCCTGGATGAAGGAACACCACATTCAACTCAACTCAGCCAAGACCGAACTCCTTGTCTTTCCAGCCAACCCTGCTGTTGAACACAACATCACCGTGCAGCTGGGTCCAACTACAGTTTCACCTTCCAAAGCGGTCAGAAATCTAGGGGTAACCATTGATGATGAGCTAAATTTCACTGACCACATTTCAAAGACTGCAAGATCATGTAGATTTACACTCGACAATATCAGGAAGATAAGATCCTTCCTCTCTGTACATGCCACACAACTGCTCGTTCAGTCAGCCTTGTCATAACTAGACTGGACTACTGTAACGCTCTCATTGCAGGCCTTCCTGCATGTGCTATTAGACCTCTCCAAATGATCCAGAATGCAGCAGCACTTCTGGTCTTTAATGAACCTAAGAGAGCACATGTTACACCACTTTTGTCTCTCTCCACTCTCTGTCTATCTATCTATTCACTGTCTGTCTCTTTGTCTATCTATCTGTCTGTCTGTCTATCTGTCTGTCTATGTATGTATGTATGTATCCTATCTATCTATCTATCTATCTATCTATCTATCTATCTATCTATCTATCTATCTATCTATCTATCTATCTATCTATCTATCTATCTATCTGTCTATCTTTCTGTCTATCTATATGTCTATCTATATGTCTATCTATATGTCTGTCTTTTCTTTCTATCTATCTGTCTGTCAGTCTGTCTTTGTGTCTGTCTGTCTTATCTATCTATCTGTCTGTCTGTCTATCTGTCTTTTCTATCTATCTCTGTCTGTTTGTCTATCTGTCTGTCTATGTATGTATTCTATCTATCTGTCTGTCTGTCTGTCTGTCTGTCTGTCTGTCTATATGTCTGTCTGTCTGTCTATCTATATGTCTGTCTTTTCTTTCTATCTATCTGTCTTATCTATCTATCTATCTGTCTGTCTGTCTGTCTGTCTGTCTGTCTGTCTGTCTATCTATATGTCTGTCTTTTCTTTCTATCTATCTGTCTTATCTATCTATCTATCTGTCTGTCTGTCTGTCTGTCTGTCTGTCTATCTATATGTCTGTCTTTTCTTTCTATCTATCTGTCTGTCTGTCTGTCTGTCTGTCTGTCTATATGTCTGTCTTTTCTTTCTATCTATCTGTCTTATCTATCTATCTATCTGTCTGTCTGTCTGTCTGTCTGTCTGTCTGTCTGTCTATCTATATGTCTGTCTTTTCTTTCTATCTATCTGTCTTATCTATCTATCAATTCAATTCAATTCAATTCAAAGGGGCTTTATTGGCATGAATGTAAACAATACAATATTGCCAAAGCAGAACTACATCTTAATCTATACATTTAGTTTAACAAATTTAACACATATAAAAATAAATACAGAACAGGTTCAGAACTGCTGAAGACCACAGTGTTTAAATAACTGAAGAGAACTGACATATGCTGACACATAAATGAATATACACACATACACTGAGGGTCACTGTGGGAACATTGGGGTGACACAGGGGTAAACACATAACACAGATTCACCCACTGTCTCAGACTGTGACACGTTAAACGTATCTTGCAGCCAGTGCTGCTGTGTGTCCCTCCAAGTATTATATTAATTTGTTCTTGTTCTGTCATTGTTATAAATGTTAGGTTAGGTTAGGGTTAGGGTTAGGGTTAGGGTTAGGGTTAGGTTAGGTTAGGGTTAGGGTTAGGTTAGGTTAGGTTAGGGTTAGTTAGGGTTAGGTAGGGTTAGTTAGGGTTAGGGTTAGGTTAGGTTATGGTTAGGGTTAGGGTTAGGGTTAGGTATAGAGGTAAAACGACTTCCACCCTCATTATGTCCACCCTCATTTGCATATCGAATCTGATTGGCTGGATTGTTTCACAGATAAATCTTTAGGACGGTCGGTCCGATTTTGCTAAGCTTGGTGTCATCGAATTCAGAATTCCGTCTGCATTCATGTGACGAGGAGAGATGAACAGAAGAAGAGAGCAATGGAAATGTAAGCTGAAAAGGTAGAAGAGTCTTTTGCACGTAGGTTGTGAGTGGTTTAAAAATGTCACATGCACGCCTTTAAGATTTGCATGAATACGACTGTAATGGAGACGTGGTAATGAACGCATTTTTCACAAGAACGCTGAAATGTTTTTGTAGGAATTGTTGGGTGGGATAAACTCAATCCTTTATTATTATTATCATTTCATGAAACTTATCGGGGCATGCTTGTGAGGAGGAGATTATTGTGTTGCGAGCAGAGCAGACTTGAGTCCAGTAAATATAGCCTATTAAAGAAATTGTTCCAAAACAAATGCATCAGAAAATAACCGAAGGACTTGAAAAACTTTTAAGAATAAAAACGGCATCGAATCTTGCCACGATAATGAGATGACACACTTGTTAGGGGCGTTTTGCCCTTTGAAATGAAATCTGCGAAATCCAATAAAGCCCATTCAGCGGTTCACTCGCTGAGTCATCGATTACAATAACAACACATCAATTCAGATTTCCTTAAAGATAACTTTTTTTTTTTTTTAATTTAATTTATTTTTTTATTAATAATCATGCCAAGGTCTTACATTAAATTGTGTCCAAAATTGCAGAACATGAATAGCCAAAAAATAATAATAAATAATAAAAATAATATAAGGTTGAACAATGAAAGCATTTTTTGACTTTTCAATGATTTTTTGTTTTTTATGCCCGTCAAAGACATAATATAGAAGTTACAGTCAACCAGAAAAAGTGACTTGACATTGCAACTCTCCACGTGTCCAACTTGCAGAGGTGGGACCAAGTCATTGTTTTCCAAGTCACAAGTAAGTCTCAAGTCATTGCATTAAAGTCCGAGTGAAGTCCCAAGTCAAGGCAGTCAAGTCCCAAGTCAAGGCAGTCAAGTCCCAAGTCAAGGCAGTCAAGTCCCAAGTCAAGTCCAAGTCAATTTACAAATCGTCAACTTTTAGCTTCAAGTCTTAAAGAAGTCATTAGTGCGCTTTGCCCAAATTAGTGTCAGAGTATTAATTACTATAGTAAATGTATACTAATTTTATCTAGAAGTTTCTAATTTAAAATCTAATTTTATCTTTCTTTTTTTTTTATCGATATCTACCTGTAAAGACCAAAGAGGGTAATAAAGATGATACATGGATCTTATCTTTGGACACACATTAAGGCAAACCAAACTTTTACTATAAACACGCTGTGAAAGGACGCTGAACGTGCTGAACTGGTGAGTGAAATCTGAAATATTACCAGGCAGTGGCTAAGGGCAGACATTTAAGTTGCATATCACGAGTTATATACTGTAAAGGGCCATAAACCGAGTAAATGATCGGATTTGTGATTTTTCGAACCACAACCAGATTTTACAGGGACAATTCCCCGAGCAACTTGGATTAAGTGTCTTGCTCAAGGACACAATGGTGGTGGCTATGGGGATCGGACCAGTGACCTTCTGATTACAAGTGATGTGCTTTAGTCCACTACGCCACCACCACTCCATATTAAGCATGCCGCCTATATTAAGCATATTTTGACTGTAATAAAACGGGTTCCCATGGGGCTGGGCACACAAAAGTGTAATATGTTTCTCGTGGGAAGACCCCGATTGTGTGTGCAAAGTTTGGGAATGATCGCTCGTTCAGTAGCCAACGCGCGGCCTTAAATGTAATCATTTAACAGAGGCTTAATAGAATCAGACTATATTAAGCATATTATTACTGTAATAAAACGGGTTCCCATGGGCCTGGGCACACAAAAGTGTAATATGTTTCTCGTGGAAAGACCCCGATTGTGTGTGCAAAGTTTGGGAACGATCGCTCGTTCAGTAGCCAACACAGCTGACCTAAAACGTACTCCTTGGCCCTTTATTGTTTTCCCCCACTGGTATACAATGTGAGTCTATGGAAAAGTGCTCACAAATGATAAAGAGTTTTTTACATCTGAGATGTACTGTTGCAGAAATGATTTTTAATGTCATTCTAAATTTTGCAAGCACAGTATTAAAGTGAATAATTCAGGTGGAATTATACAATAACACGAGAAAATTGTATTGATGGACTTATAAGGATAATAACAAGAAAACTATAATACTACTAATAATAACATTAATAATAGTAATAATTCATTTAATTTATGAAGTGCTTTTCTAGACACGGATGAGAGACCGCAAAGGCTGTCCATTTAACTGGCCATATAGATATTTATAAAATCTGCATGTTTAAAAACACGTGGACGCCCCTAAAGGTTCAGCATTGAAACTGTCTGTGATTCTCTGTTAAAATATCCACTTTTTAGCAGTTTTGCACAGTGCAGTTTTCAATATGTCCACTATTCAATTCAATTCAAAGGGTCTTTATTGGCATGAATATAAACGATACAGTATTGCCAAAGCAGAGGCTGTGTAAAAAGAACTACACCTTAATCTATAATTACATTTAGTTTAACAAATATAAAAATAACTAATCAAAATAAATTCACTATGTGTATATGTGTGTATATATTTGTATCTGCAAGTCGTAAATCTATCTTTCTATCTACCTAAATATCTCTCTGTCTGTCTGTCTCTTTGTCTGTCTTATCTATCTATCTATCTATCTATCTATCTATCTATCTATCTATCTATCTATCTATCTATCTATCTATCTATCTATCTATCTATCTATCTGTCTGTCTGTCTGTCTGTCTGTCTGTCTCTTTGTCTGTCTATCTATCTATCTATCTATCTGTCTGTCTGTCTGTCTGTCTGTCTGTCTGTCTCTTTGTCTGTCTATCTACCTATCTGTCTGTCTGTCTGTCTGTCTGTCTGTCTGTCTGTCTCTTTGTCTGTCTGTCTCTTTGTCTGTCTATCTGTCTGTCTGTCTGTCTGTCTGTCTGTCTGTCTGTCTATCTATCTATCTATCTATCTATCTATCTATCTATCTATCTATCTATCTATCTGTCTGTCTGTCTATCTATCTATCTGTCTGTCTATCTATCTATCTATCTGTCTGTCTCTTTGTCTGTCTATCTATCTATCTATCTATCTATCTATCTATCTATCTATCTATCTATCTATCTATCTATCTATCTATCTATCTATCTATCTATCTATCTATCAGCTATGCTGATGACACATAACTCTACTTGTCTTTCCAGCCCAACGACACCACAGTGACTGCTCGAATCGCTGCCTGTCTGGCAGACATCTCAGCCTGGATGAAGGAACACCACATTCAACTCAACTCAGCCAAGACCGAACTCCTTGTCTTTCCAGCCAACCCTGCTGTTGAACACAACATCACCGTGCAGCTGGGTCCAACTACAGTTTCACCTTCCAAAACGGTCAGAAATCTAGGGGTAACCATTGATGATGAGCTAAATTTCACTGACCACATTTCAAAGACTGCAAGATCATGTAGATTTACACTCGACAATATCAGGAAGATAAGATCCTTCCTCTCTGTACATGCCACACAACTGCTCGTTCAGTCGCCTTGTCATAACTAGACTGGACTACTGTAACGCTCTCATTGCAGGCCTTCCTGCATGTGCTATTAGACCTCTCCAAATGATCCAGAATGCAGCAGCACTTCTGGTCTTTAATGAACCTAAGAGAGCACATGTTACACCACTTTTTGTCTCTCTCCACTCTCTGTCTATCTATCTATTCACTGTCTGTCTCTTTGTCTATCTATCTGTCTGTCTGTCTATCTGTCTGTCTATGTATGTATGTATGTATCCTATCTATCTATCTATCTATCTATCTATCTATCTATCTATCTATCTATCTATCTATCTATCTATCTATCTATCTATCTATCTATCTATCTATCTATCTATCTATCTATCTTTCTGTCTATCTATATGTCTATCTATATGTCTATCTATATGTCTGTCTTTTCTTTCTATCTATCTGTCTGTCAGTCTGTCTTTGTGTCTGTCTGTCTTATCTATCTATCTGTCTGTCTGTCTATCTGTCTTTTCTATCTATCTCTGTCTGTTTGTCTATCTGTCTGTCTATGTATGTATTCTATCTATCTGTCTGTCTGTCTGTCTGTCTGTCTGTCTATATGTCTGTCTGTCTGTCTATCTATATGTCTGTCTTTTCTTTCTATCTATCTGTCTTATCTATCTATCTATCTGTCTGTCTGTCTGTCTGTCTGTCTGTCTGTCTGTCTATCTATATGTCTGTCTTTTCTTTCTATCTATCTGTCTTATCTATCTATCTGTCTGTCTGTCTGTCTGTCTGTCTGTCTGTCTATCTATATGTCTGTCTTTTCTTTCTATCTATCTGTCTGTCTGTCTGTCTGTCTGTCTGTCTATATGTCTGTCTTTTCTTTCTATCTATCTGTCTTATCTATCTATCTATCTGTCTGTCTGTCTGTCTGTCTGTCTGTCTGTCTATCTATATGTCTGTCTTTTCTTTCTATCTATCTGTCTTATCTATCTATCAATTCAATTCAATTCAATTCAAAGGGGCTTTATTGGCATGAATGTAAACAATACAATATTGCCAAAGCAGAACTACATCTTAATCTATACATTTAGTTTAACAAATTTAACACATATAAAAATAAATACAGAACAGGTTCAGAACTGCTGAAGACCACAGTGTTTAAATAACTGAAGAGAACTGACATATACTGACACATAAATGAATATACACACATACACTGAGGGTCAGGGTTAGGGTTAGGGTTAGGGTTAGGGTTAGGGTTAGGGTTAGGGTTAGGGTTAGGGTTAGGTTAGGGTTAGGGTTAGGGTTAGGGTTAGGGTTAGGTTAGGGTTAGGGTTAGGTTAGGGTTAGGGTTAGGGTTAGGTTAGGGTTAGGGTTAGGGTTAGGTTAGGGTTAGGGTTAGGGTTAGGGTTAGGGTTAGGGTTAGGGTTAGGTATAGAGGTAAAAACGACTTCCACCCTCATTATGTCCACCCTCATTTGCATATCGAATCTGATTGGCTGGATTGTTTCACAGATAAATCTTTAGGACGGTCGGTCCGATTTTGCCAAGCTTGGTGTCATCGAATTCAGAATTCCGTCTGCATTCATGTGACGAGGAGAGATGAACAGAAGAAGAGAGCAATGGAAATGTAAGCTGAAAAGGTAGAAGAGTCTTTTGCACGTAGGTTGTGAGTGGTTTAAAAATGTCACATGCACGCCTTTAAGATTTGCATGAATACGACTGTAATGGAGACGTGGTAATGAACGCATTTTTCACAAGAACGCTGAAATGTTTTTGTAGGAATTGTTGGGTGGGATAAACTCAATCCTTTATTATTATTATCATTTCATGAAACTTATCGGGGCATGCTTGTGAGGAGGAGATTATTGTGTTGCGAGCAGAGCAGACTTGAGTCCAGTAAATATAGCCTATTAAAGAAATTGTTCCAAAAACAAATGCATCAGAAAATAACCGAAGGACTTGAAAAACTTTTAAGAATAAAAGCGGCATCGAATCTTGCCACGATAATGAGATGACACACTTGTTAGGGGCGTTTTGCCCTTTGAAATGAAATCTGCGAAATCCAATAAAGCCCATTCGCGGTTCACTCGCTGAGTCATCGATTACAATAACAACACATCAATTCAGATTTCCTTAAAGATAACTTTTTTTTTATTTATTTTTTTTATTAATAATCATGCCAAGGTCTTACATTAAATTGTGTCCAAAATTGCAGAACATGAACAGCCAAAAAATAATAATAAATAATAAAAATAATATAAGGTTGAACAATGAAAGCATTTTTTGACTTTTCAATGATTTTTTGTTTTTATGCCCGTCAAAGACATAATATAGAAGTTACAGTCAACCAGAAAAAGTGACTTGACATTGCAACTCTCCACGTGTCCAACTTGCAGAGGTGGGACCAAGTCATTGTTTTCCAAGTCACAAGTAAGTCTCAAGTCATTGCATTAAAGTCCAGTGAAGTCCCAAGTCAAGGCAGGCAAGTCCCAAGTCAAGGCAGGCAAGTCCCAAGTCAAGGCAGGCAAGTCCCAAGTCAAGTCCAAGTCAATTTACAAATCGTCAACTTTTAGCTTCAAGTCTTAAAGAAGTCATTAGTGCGCTTTGCCCAAATTAGTGTCAGAGTATTAATTACTATAGTAAATGTATACTAATTTTATCTAGAAGTTTCTAATTTAAAATCTAATTTTATCTTTCTTTTTTTTTATCGATATCTACCAGTAAAGACCAAAGAGGGTAATAAAGATGATACATGGATCTTATCTTTGGACACACATTAAGGCAAACCAAACTTTTACTATAAACACGCTGTGAAAGGACGCTGAACGTGCTGAACTGGTGAGTGAAATCTGAAATATTACCAGGCAGTGGCTAAGGGCAGACATTTAAGTTGCATATCACGAGTTCTATACTGTAAAGTGCCGCAAACCGAGTAAATGATCGGATTTGTGATTTTTAGAACCACGACCAATATAATTAAATAAATATAGCTAAACGCGTGACAGAGGACCAGCACGTCCGCAAAAGAATGAGTGTGTTTACATGCACATTTTAACCAGTTATGCTCAAAAAGCACCAACGTGTGTGGTCACAATAAATGGCGTTCCTTTATCGAGGTCATACAACAGGGTAATAAAACACCGGGAAGATTTTGTCCATTACACCAATTGCTATAAAGCGTTAAATGCTACCGACCGCAGTAAAAGTTTGCGGTTCAATATGCAGACTTTGTTAGCCTGTAAATCAACTTACCTCTGTCTGTGGATTTTCAGATTCCTCACAAAATTGGACGTTGTCGACGAGGTGTCTGTAATTTTGTAACCACAGGTTCTACATGTCGCAATCCTTTTGTTGCCTTTAACGCTGTATTCAATATATCCCAATTATATCACCTTTGGTATAATTTTTGCTGTGTCCTAGTCCTTAAATGCGCGCCGTGATCTTCAAACTTGGTCCAGCTTTCGTGGAAGCTGATTGGTTGAATATGGAGCGTTGAAATGCAGATTTGAAAATCAAATGAATCGTCTATTTGGGAAATTAATCGTTGATTTACTGCACATTTTTAATTATACAACTCTTATCTTTGGTTTTAAAAAGTATAAGTATTTCCAAGTCAGGCGGCTGAAGTCCAAGTCAAGTTGCAATCATTGCTGTCAAAGTCTAAGTCGAGTCGCAAGTCTTTTTTAATTCTATCGAGTCGAGTCGCAAGTCATCAAATTAGTGACTCGAGTCCGAGTCAAGTCCAAGTCAAGTCCAAGTCACGCGACTCGAGTCCACACCTCTGCCAACTTGATGAAGCCGGATAACCGTTGCATTTTAGAAATGAGTTCACAAGTGAAGGGATGATGAATTTTATTGTGACAAGAGGAGCTTTAAAAACAATATAATAACAATAAATAGCGATCACGTGAAATGGCTGAGGCTCCAGTGAGTTAAAATTGTAACTTTGTGGTTTTGCGACGGGTTTTCACACTTCAAAGCCTTTTTAAGACCAACTGAAGAAAACTCAAGGAATCGATTGAAGGGAACAATCCACCAGCGGGCTCTCGAATTGTAAGCGTCTAGGGAGCGCACAAAGATTTACATTTGTAACGACCCTTCAAAGTTTAAAAATGCAACTTAAAGGCTTGAATCCCTCTGCTCCCAACCACCAGCACGTGGTAATAGCTTGGCCCCGCCGCTGGGCGTCAGTCCATACAATGTCAGTCTATAGAAAAATGTTTGTCTGTGGGTGGCTGCTGTTCTGAAGGTGCTGGCGGTGTGGGCCTGGGGGTTGCCGAGAAGACCAGCATTGGCCCGTGACTCTGGGAGGTGCGCTCGCGGAGATCACGGGGCTTCGCTATGGCCCGCATTATATATGGTGCGTGCTGTAGCGGAATTTGACAGCGTGGTTGGTTTCCCGCTGGCGTCCGGTGGCGTCCGGGGACCGTGCTAGGAGCTGCGTTTGGGGGCGTTTGGAGTCGATCGGCGTAGGTTTGAGTGGAGTGTTTTCGGGGCCCGTGGCAGCCCTCGGTCAGGCCAGAGCAGGACAGAGGATAGAAACCACCGATGGCAAACACGCCATCTTCTTTAACTTTGGTTCCGTTGGTCCGATTTTTTTTTAAGCGTTGTATACGTGTTCTATATGTGATCCTCTAGCTGTCTGATTGGCTTTGTCCTCGATCGGTCTTAAGAGTTTTGATTTAGACTCAAATACAGACTTCTCCTACGGTCTAACTTGCTCTATATTGTGTAAATGTTGTGTCTTTTTGATCAGTGTGACTTGCATTTAGTTTGGAAATGTGTCATGTTCAGAAGTTGGTTAAGTTTACAGTTAAAGATGAATAAAGTGATGCAATCTTAATTTGTGTAAGCATGGTGCCTTGATGATACATTTGACTTTTATTAGCTTAGAAGTTGGTTATGTTAAGAAGTTAGGTTAGGTTATGGGATATAGGGATGAAAACCACCCATTTTGTGATGCACCGACAGGTAGCCATGCGGTCAGACACAGTCTGTGAGTGAGCTCGATCAGGTAAAGTGACTCCCTGACATGCTAGCGGCAGCTCTTTTGTGACCTCAGCGGTGCCAAGCAGAAATTGACATTTACATTTATGCATTTGGCAGGCGCTTTTATCCAAAGCGACTTACAGTGCACTTATTACAGGGACAATTCCCCGAGCAACTTGGATTAAGTGTCTTGCTCAAGGACACAATGGTAGTGGCTGTGGGGATCGAACCAGCAACCTTCTGATTACCAGTGATGTGCTTTAGTCCACTACACCACCACCACCACTCCATATTAAGCATGCCGCCTATATTAAGCATAAATGTAATAAAACGGTTCCACTGGGGCGGGACACACAAAAGTGTAATATGTTTCTCGTGGAAAGACCCGATAGCGTGTGCAAAGTTTGGGAACGATCGCTGGTTAAGTAGCCAACACGGCGACCTAAAACGTGCTCCTTTCACAGAGGCTTTATATTGGCCCGACCATATTAAGCATATTTATACGGTAATAATAGGGGTTCCCTGGGGCGGGACACACAAAAGTGTAATATGTTTCTCGTGGAAAGACCCCGATAAGCGTGTGCAAAGTTTGGGAACGATCGCTCGTTCAGTAGCCAACACGCCGACCTAAAACGTACTCCTTTCACAGAGGCTTTATATAGGCTCGACTATATTAAGCATATTTTGACTGTAATAAAACGGGTTCCCATGGGGCTGGGCACACAAAAGTGTAATATGTTTCTCGTGGGAAGACCCCGATTGTGTGTGCAAAGTTTGGGAACGATCGCTCGTTCAGTAGCCAACGTCGGCCTTAAATGTAATCATTTAACAGAGGCTTAATAGAATCAGACTATATTAAGCATATTATTACTGTAATAAAATGTGTTCCCCTGGGCCTGGGCACACAAAAGTGTAATATGTTTCTCGTGGAAAGACCCCGATTGTGTGTGCAAAGTTTGGGAACGATCGCTCGTTCAGTAGCCAACACAGCGGCCTAAAGCGTACTCCTTGGCCCTTTATTGTTTCCCCCACTGGTATACAATGTGAGTCTATGGAAAAGTGCTCACAAATGATAAAGAGTTTTTTACATCTGAGATGTACTGTTGCAGAAATGATTTTTAATGTCATTCTAAATTTTGCAAGCACAGTATTAAAGTGAATAATTCAGGTGGAATTATACAATAACACGAGAAAATTGTATTGATGGACTTATAAGGATAATAACAAGAAAACTATAATACTACTAATAATAACATTAATAATAGTAATAATTCATTTAATTTATGAAGTGCTTTTCTAGACACGGATGAGAGACCGCAAAGGCTGTCCATTTAACTGGCCATATATTTATTTATAAAATCTGCATGTTTAAAAACACGTGGACGCCCCTAAAGGTTCAGCATTGAAACTGTCTGTGATTCTCTGTTAAAATATCCACTTTTTAGCAGTTTTGCACAGTGCAGTTTTCAATATGTCCACTATTCAATTCAATACAATTCAAAGGGTCTTTATTGGCATGAATATAAACGATACAGTATTGCCAAAGCAGAGGCTGTGTAAAAAGAACTACACCTTAATCTATAATTACATTTAGTTTAACAAATATAAAAATAACTAATCAAAATAAATTCACTATGTGTATATGTGTGTATATATTTGTATCTGCAAGTCGTAAATCTATCTTTCTATCTACCTAAATATCTCTCTGTCTGTCTGTCTCTTTGTCTGTCTTATCTATCTATCTATCTATCTATCTATCTATCTATCTATCTATCTATCTATCTATCTATCTATCTATCTATCTATCTATCTATCTATCTATCTATCTATCTATCTGTCTGTCTGTCTGTCTGTCTGTCTGTCTCTTTGTCTGTCTATCTATCTATCTGTCTGTCTGTCTGTCTGTCTGTCTGTCTCTTTGTCTGTCTATCTATCTATCTGTCTGTCTGTCTGTCTGTCTGTCTGTCTGTCTGTCTGTCTCTTTGTCTGTCTATCTATCTGTCTGTCTGTCTGTCTGTCTGTCTGTCTGTCTGTCTGTCTGTCTGTCTATCTATCTATCTATCTATCTATCTATCTATCTATCTATCTATCTGTCTATCTATCTGTCTGTCTGTCTGTCTGTCTGTCTCTTTGTCTGTCTATCTATCTATCTATCTGTCTGTCTCTTTGTCTGTCTATCTATCTATCTATCTATCTATCTATCTATCTATCTATCTATCTATCTATCTATCTATCTATCTATCTATCTATCAGCTATGCTGATGACACGTAACTCTACTTGTCTTTCCAGCCCAACGACACCACAGTGACTGCTCGAATCGCTGCCTGTCTGGCAGACATCTCAGCCTGGATGAAGGAACACCACATTCAACTCAACTCAGCCAAGACCGAACTCCTTGTCTTTCCAGCCAACCCTGCTGTTGAACACAACATCACCGTGCAGCTGGGTCCAACTACAGTTTCACCTTCCAAAACGGTCAGAAATCTAGGGGTAACCATTGATGATGAGCTAAATTTCACTGACCACATTTCAAAGACTGCAAGATCATGTAGATTTACACTCGACAATATCAGGAAGATAAGATCCTTCCTCTCTGTACATGCCACACAACTGCTCGTTCAGTCGCCTTGTCATAACTAGACTGGACTACTGTAGCAGCTCTCATTGCAGGCCTTCCTGCATGTGCTATTAGACCTCTCCAAATGATCCAGAATGCAGCAGCACTTCTGGTCTTTAATGAACCTAAGAGAGCACATGTTACACCACTTTTTGTCTCTCTCCACTCTCTGTCTATCTATCTATTCACTGTCTGTCTCTTTGTCTATCTATCTGTCTGTCTGTCTATCTGTCTGTCTATGTATGTATGTATGTATGTATGTATCCTATCTATCTATCTATCTATCTATCTATCTATCTATCTATCTATCTATCTATCTATCTATCTATCTATCTATTCTGTCTATCTATATGTCTATCTATATGTCTATCTATATGTCTGTCTTTTCTTTCTATCTATCTGTCTGTCAGTCTGTCTTTGTGTCTGTCTGTCTTATCTATCTATCTGTCTGTCTGTCTATCTGTCTTTTCTATCTATCTCTGTCTGTTTGTCTATCTGTCTGTCTATGTATGTATTCTATCTATCTGTCTGTCTGTCTGTCTGTCTGTCTGTCTGTCTATATGTCTGTCTGTCTGTCTATCTATATGTCTGTCTTTTCTTTCTATCTATCTGTCTTATCTATCTATCTATCTGTCTGTCTGTCTGTCTGTCTGTCTGTCTGTCTATCTATATGTCTGTCTTTTCTTTCTATCTATCTGTCTTATCTATCTATCTATCTGTCTGTCTGTCTGTCTGTCTGTCTGTCTGTCTATCTATATGTCTGTCTTTTCTTTCTATCTATCTGTCTGTCTGTCTGTCTGTCTGTCTGTCTATATGTCTGTCTTTTCTTTCTATCTATCTGTCTTATCTATCTATCTATCTGTCTGTCTGTCTGTCTGTCTGTCTGTCTGTCTATCTATATGTCTGTCTTTTCTTTCTATCTATCTGTCTTATCTATCTATCAATTCAATTCAATTCAATTCAAAGGGGCTTTATTGGCATGAATGTAAACAATACAATATTGCCAAAGCAGAACTACATCTTAATCTATACATTTAGTTTAACAAATTTAACACATATAAAAATAAATACAGAACAGGTTCAGAACTGCTGAAGACCACAGTGTTTAAATAACTGAAGAGAACTGACATATACTGACACATAAATGAATATACACACATACACTGAGGGTCACTGTGGGGAACATTGGGGTGACACACGGGGTAAAACACATAACACAGATTCACCCACTGTCTCTCAGACTGTGACACGTTAAAACGTATCTTGCAGCCAGTGCTGCTGTGTGTCCCTCTCCAAGTATTATATTAATTTGTTCTTGTTCTGTCATTGTTATAAATGTGTCTATGCTGTGTGTTAATTTATCCATATAAATGTCCCTTGTATTTTTAAATTTTGGGCAGTGAAGGAGAAAGTGCACCTCTGTCTCAACCTCACCTGTCGTACAGTGAGCACACACCCTTTCTTCTCTGGGTAACCATGTTTTTCTGTGTCTGCCTCTCTCGATGGCGAGACTGTGCTCACTGAGCCTGTACTTGCTCAGGATCTGTCTCTGCTTTGTATCTCTGACAGTCAGGAGATACTCTTCCAATTCATACTTTGATTTTAGAGTCCGATAGAATTGTAATTTGCTTTGTGTTTTAGTTTCTTGATCCCAATGTTCCAGATAGGTGATTTGAGATTGTTTGATGATCTGATTTATTCTGATGTTTGGTTGTAAAGCAGTGCTGGTCTGAGGCTGGTTACTGTTAGTACTGTTAACCGGGTTAGTGAGTCTCAGAACCAGCTGACTGAGGGACTGTTTTCAGGGTTCAGTTCTTGGGTTTGTAGCTTTATAATGAAGCGACTCTGTGGGACTTGATTTTAAATGCATCCAAAAATTTAGAGATCTTTTTTGTATGTTAATGATCAATGGGAATCGTCCTAATTCTGCCCTGCATGCATTATTGGGTGTTTTCCTTTGTAATTTCAAAATTAATTTGCAGAATTCTGTGTGTAGGGCTTCTGTTGGATGTCTGTCCCATCTAGTGTAGTTCTGATCACTGAGATGTATTCTATCTATCTGTCTGTCTGTCTGTCTGTCTGTCTGTCTGTCTATATGTCTGTCTGTCTGTCTATCTATATGTCTGTCTTTTCTTTCTATCTATCTGTCTTATCTATCTATCTGTCTGTCTGTCTGTCTGTCTGTCTGTCTGTCTGTCTGTCTATCTATATGTCTGTCTTTTCTTTTCTTGTCTGTCTGTCTGTCTATCTATATGTCTGTCTGTCTGTCTATCTATCTGTCTGTCTGTCTGTCTGTCTATATGTCTGTCTGTCTATCTATATGTCTGTCTTTTCTTTCTATCTATCTGTCCTATCTATCTGTCTGTCTGTCTGTCTGTCTGTCTGTCTGTCTATCTGTCTTTTCTATCTATCTCTGTCTGTTTGTCTATCTGTCTGTCTATGTATGTATTCTATCTATCTGTCTGTCTGTCTGTCTGTCTGTCTGTCTATCTATATGTCTGTCTTTTCTTTCTATCTATCTGTCTTATCTATCTATCTATCTGTCTGTCTGTCTGTCTGTCTGTCTGTCTGTCTATCTATATGTCTGTCTTTTCTTTCTATCTATCTGTCTTATCTATCTATCTATCTGTCTGTCTGTCTGTCTGTCTGTCTCTTTGTCTGTCTATCTATCTATCTATCTATCTATCTATCTATCTATCTATCTATCTATCTATCTATCTATCTATCTATCTATCTATCTATCTATCTATCAGCTATGCTGATGACACATAACTCTACTTGTCTTTCCAGCCCAACGACACCACAGTGACTGCTCGAATCGCTGCCTGTCTGGCAGACATCTCAGCCTGGATGAAGGAACACCACATTCAACTCAACTCAGCCAAGACCGAACTCCTTGTCTTTCCAGCCAACCCTGCTGTTGAACACAACATCACCGTGCAGCTGGGTCCAACTACAGTTTCACCTTCCAAAACGGTCAGAAATCTAGGGGTAACCATTGATGATGAGCTAAATTTCACTGACCACATTTCAAAGACTGCAAGATCATGTAGATTTACACTCGACAATATCAGGAAGATAAGATCCTTCCTCTCTGTACATGCCACACAACTGCTCGTTCAGTCGCCTTGTCATAACTAGACTGGACTACTGTAACGCTCTCATTGCAGGCCTTCCTGCATGTGCTATTAGACCTCTCCAAATGATCCAGAATGCAGCAGCACTTCTGGTCTTTAATGAACCTAAGAGAGCACATGTTACACCACTTTTTGTCTCTCTCCACTCTCTGTCTATCTATCTATTCACTGTCTGTCTCTTTGTCTATCTATCTGTCTGTCTGTCTATCTGTCTGTCTATGTATGTATGTATGTATGTATGTATCCTATCTATCTGTCTATCTGTCTATCTATCTATCTATCTATCTATCTATCTATCTATCTATCTATCTATCTATCTATCTATCTATCTATCTGTCTATCTTTCTGTTTATCTATATGTCTATCTATATGTCTGTCTTTTCTTTCTATCTATCTGTCTTATCTATCTGTCTGTCAGTCTGTCTTTGTGTCTGTCTGTCTTATCTATCTATCTGTCTGTCTGTCTATCTGTCTTTTCTATCTATCTCTGTCTGTCTGTCTATATGTCTGTCTATCTATATATCTGTCTTTTCTATCTATCTATCTATCTATCTATCTATCTATCTATCTTTCTATCTATCATCTGATCGCGGCTGCATTTCTCTTCTAGTAGTTTTAGATCTAAGTGCTGCATTCGACACGATAGATCACGACATTCTCTTGAATAGGCTGGAGAATTATGTTGGAATTTGTGGAGTTGCATTAGCATGGTTTAGGTCATATTTAGCAGACCACTACCACTTTGTCTATGTAAATGAGGAATCGTCAAACCAAACAAAAGTTAAATATGGAGTGCCACAGGGATCAGTTTTAGGGCTTCTGCTTTTCTCCATGTATATGCTTCCCTGGGAGATATTATCAGGAATCGTGGAATATGTTTCCACTGCTATGCTGACGATACACAACTTTATATTTCTTCAAAACTTGATGAGATTTCACAATTCTCAAAATTAGCAGAGTGTATCAATTAAATAAAAGATTGGATGGCCAGAAATTTCCTTCTACTCAATTCTGACAAAACAGAGGTTCTAATTATTGGACCAAAAACCTCTAAAAATAAGCCGCTAAAATATAATTTGACTCTAGATGGATGTTCTGTTACATCATCTTCAACAGTGAAAAACTTAGGTGTTATGTTTGATACAATCTGTCCTTTGAAAATCAAATTACAGATGTTTGTAGCACAGCATTCTTCCGCCTCAGAAATAGTGCTAAATGAAGGCATATGCTCTCTGTTGCTGATGCCGAAAAACTAATTCATGCGCTCATGACCTAAAGACTAGATTATTGTAATGCATTACTGGGAGGATGTCCAGCAAGATCAATAAATAAACTTCAATTGGTTCAAAATGCATCAGCATTTTAAAATTCTGTTAACTACATACAAAGCTTTGAATGGTCTAGCTCACGCAGTACTTAAATGATCTTCTGTCACGCTATATTCCATCACGTTCATTACGATCGCAAAATTCTGGCCTGTTAATAGTTCCTAGAATATCAAAATCCACAAAGGAGGTAGATCCTTTTCATATTTGGCTCCTAAACTATGGAATAGTCTCCCAAACACTGTTCGAGATGCAGACACACCCTCTCAGTTTAAGTCTAGACTAACGACTCATCTATTTAGCCAGACATACACCTAATTTATCCTCCAACCCACAATTAGGCTGCTTTAGTTGGGTCTCCGGAACCAGAAACAGTGATCATGATCTCTAACTCTGCAATACATTTTATGGCATCTATGCTTACATCTTTTTATTTGTTTCCTTGTCTCAACCTCGGGACTCCTATCCTGAGGTCACCAGAACCGGCTGGATCCAGCACCATTCCTGCTTCGTGTTGGACTCCACTGCTTCATGTCGCTGAATGATGATGACTAAATGCAGCCGGTGCCAGCCAAACATCACTCGGTCTATTATGATGGACTTCAGAGGATGAACTGATACCAACTCCAACCTGCATCACCTCGGTCTATTGATGGACTACGATCTTGAAATGGAATGCATAGACTAGCTATTGCCAACAAAAGCCTTCATCAGCCAATTAACAAGGACAATTGCATCTATGTGAACTTCTGCAATTAATCTAGATGGACTTCAAAGCCTGTGGTCATTAATCTTACAGTTCAAACACAATCAATGTTTAAACAATGACCCTTAACCCTTACTTAGTTTAATAATTTTAAACCATGATTTTAACTATACACAAGTAATATTTACATTATATTCATGATGTTAGCCAGAGGGAACTGGCCCCCACAGTAAGTCTGGTTTCTCCCAAGGTTATTTTTCTCCATTAATCCACATCTTATGGAGTTTTGTGTTCCTTGCCACAGTCAGCCTACAGCTTGCTCACTGGGGTTATTAATACAATTATTATTTAATTATTTTTAAACACGATTAAGAATCGTATTTTATCTAATTGCACAATGATGATTCATCGACATTACAGTTTTATCGTCTGTTAATGCTGATCTTCTGTAAAGCTGCTTTGAAACGATGTGTGTTGTGAAAGGCGCTATACTGAATAAAATTGACTTGACTATCTGTCTGTCTGTCTCTCTGTCTATCTATCAGTCTGTCTGTCTGTCTGTCTGTGTCTGGTTTTGTGTGTCTCTATGTAACTAATTAACTAACTAACTAATAAAGCTTTTAAATAATGTTTAAACTTTTTTATCATTATTATTATTATTTCACAATATTTCTTTTACTTGTATGTGAGGAGTATTTTTGAGTCCAGTTAATTTGATCAAAGATATGTTTCCAAAAATGAAATAAATGAAAAACAAATAACAGAAGGATATTTTGTAGAAAACAAAATGTTTTGAAAATAAACTGCTTCAAATATTGCATAGGTTTAAATTTGTAAGTAGTAAAGTGTAATTCTCCATCAGTCCACTAGGGTTAGCCCCAGTCCGCTGGGGTTAGTTGGGGTTAAATCACTAGTTGACCCTAACCCCTAGCCCTCTGGGGTTAAAAAGTCTGTAGGTATAGAGGTAAAAACGACTTCCACCCTCATTATGTCCACCCTCATTTGCATATCGAATCTGATTGGCTGGATTGTTTCACAGATAAATCTTTAGGACGGTCGGTCCGATTTTGCCAAGCTTGGTGTCATCGAATTCAGAATTCCGTCTGCATTCATGTGACGAGGAGAGATGAACAGAAGAAGAGAGCAATGGAAATGTAGCGCTGAAAAGGTAGAAGAGTCTTTTGCACGTAGGTTGTGAGTGGTTTAAAAATGTCACATGCACGCCTTTAAGATTTGCATGAATACGACTGTAATGGAGACGTGGTAATGAACGCATTTTTCACAAGAACGCTGAAATGTTTTTGTAGGAATTGTTGGGTGGGATAAACTCAATCCTTTATTATTATTATCATTTCATGAAACTTATCGGGGCATGCTTGTGAGGAGGAGATTATTGTGTTGCGAGCAGAGCAGACTTGAGTCCAGTAAATATAGCCTATTAAAGAAATTGTTCCAAAAACAAATGCATCAGAAAATAACCGAAGGACTTGAAAAACTTTTAAGAATAAAAACGGCATCGAATCTTGCCACGATAATGAGATGACACACTTGTTAGGGGCGTTTTGCCCTTTGAAATGAAATCTGCGAAATCCAATAAAGCCCATTCGCGGTTCACTCGCTGAGTCATCGATTACAATAACAACACATCAATTCAGATTTCCTTAAAGATAACTTTTTTTTTTTTTATTTAATTTATTTTTTTATTAATAATCATGCCAAGGTCTTACATTAAATTGTGTCCAAAATTGCAGAACATGAATAGCCAAAAAATAATAATAAATAATAAAAATAATATAAGGTTGAACAATGAAAGCATTTTTTGACTTTTCAATGATTTTTTGTTTTTATGCCCGTCAAAGACATAATATAGAAGTTACAGTCAACCAGAAAAAGTGACTTGACATTGCAACTCTCCACGTGTCCAACTTGCAGAGGTGGGACCAAGTCATTGTTTTCCAAGTCACAAGTAAGTCTCAAGTCATTGCATTAAAGTCCCGAGTGAAGTCCCAAGTCAAGGCAGTCAAGTCCCAAGTCAAGGCAGTCAAGTCCCAAGTCAAGGCAGTCAAGTCCCAAGTCAAGTCCAAGTCAATTTACAAATCGTCAACTTTTAGCTTCAAGTCTTAAAGAAGTCATTAGTGCGCTTTGCCCAAATTAGTGTCAGAGTATTAATTACTATAGTAAATGTATACTAATTTTATCTAGAAGTTTCTAATTTAAAATCTAATTTTATCTTTCTTTTTTTTTATCGATATCTACCTGTAAAGACCAAAGAGGGTAATAAAGATGATACATGGATCTTATCTTTGGACACACATTAAGGCAAACCAAACTTTTACTATAAACACGCTGTGAAAGGACGCTGAACGTGCTGAACTGGTGAGTGAAATCTGAAATATTACCAGGCAGTGGCTAAGGGCAGACATTTAAGTTGCATATACGAGTTATATACTGTAAAGGGCCATAAACCGAGTAAATGATCGGATTTGTGATTTTTCGAACCACAACCAGATTTTACAGGGACAATTCCCGGAGCAACTTGGATTAAGTGTCTTGCTCAAGGACACAATGGTGGTGGCTATGGGGATCGGACCAGTGACCTTCTGATTACAAGTGATGTGCTTTAGTCCACTACGCCACCACCACTCCATATTAAGCATGCCGCCTATATTAAGCATATTTTGACTGTAATAAAACGGGTTCCCATGGGGCTGGGCACACAAAAGTGTAATATGTTTCTCGTGGGAAGACCCCGATTGTGTGTGCAAAGTTTGGGAATGATCGCTCGTTCAGTAGCCAACGCTGAGGCCTTAAATGTAATCATTTAACAGAGGCTTAATAGAATCAGACTATATTAAGCATATTATTACTGTAATAAAACGGGTTCCCATGGGCCTGGGCACACAAAAGTGTAATATGTTTCTCGTGGAAAGACCCCGATTGTGTGTGCAAAGTTTGGGAACGATCAGCTCGTTCAGTAGCCAACACAGCGGCCTAAAACGTACTCCTTGGCCCTTTATTGTTTTCCCCACTGGTATACAATGTGAGTCTATGGAAAAGTGCTCACAAATGATAAAGAGTTTTTACATCTGAGATGTACTGTTGCAGAAATGATTTTTAATGTCATTCTAAATTTTGCAAGCACAGTATTAAAGTGAATAATTCAGGTGGAATTATACAATAACACGAGAAAATTGTATTGATGGACTTATAAGGATAATAACAAGAAAACTATAATACTACTAATAATAACATTAATAATAGTAATAATTCATTTAATTTATGAAGTGCTTTTCTAGACACGGATGAGAGACCGCAAAGGCTGTCCATTTAACTGGCCATATAGATATTTATAAAATCTGCATGTTTAAAAACACGTGGACGCCCCTAAAGGTTCAGCATTGAAACTGTCTGTGATTCTCTGTTAAAATATCCACTTTTTAGCAGTTTTGCACAGTGCAGTTTTCAATATGTCCACTATTCAATTCAATTCAAAGGGTCTTTATTGGCATGAATATAAACGATACAGTATTGCCAAAGCAGAGGCTGTGTAAAAAGAACTACACCTTAATCTATAATTACATTTAGTTTAACAAATATAAAAATAACTAATCAAAATAAATTCACTATGTGTATATGTGTGTATATATTTGTATCTGCAAGTCGTAAATCTATCTTTCTATCTACCTAAATATCTCTCTGTCTGTCTGTCTCTTTGTCTGTCTTATCTATCTATCTATCTATCTATCTATCTATCTATCTATCTATCTATCTATCTATCTATCTATCTATCTATCTATCTATCTATCTGTCTGTCTGTCTGTCTGTCTGTCTCTTTGTCTGTCTATCTATCTATCTATCTGTCTGTCTGTCTGTCTGTCTGTCTGTCTCTTTGTCTGTCTATCTACCTATCTGTCTGTCTGTCTGTCTGTCTGTCTGTCTGTCTGTCTCTTTGTCTGTCTGTCTCTTTGTCTGTCTATCTGTCTGTCTGTCTGTCTGTCTGTCTGTCTCTGTCTGTCTATCTATCTGTCTATCTATCTATCTATCTATCTATCTATCTATCTATCTATCTATCTATCTGTCTGTCTGTCTGTCTGTCTCTTTGTCTGTCTATCTATCTATCTATCTGTCTGTCTCTTTGTCTGTCTGTCTATCTATCTATCTATCTATCTATCTATCTATCTATCTATCTATCTATCTATCTATCTATCTATCTATCTATCTATCTATCAGCTATGCTGATGACACATAACTCTACTTGTCTTTCCAGCCCAACGACACCACAGTGACTGCTCGAATCGCTGCCTGTCTGGCAGACATCTCAGCCTGGATGAAGGAACACCACATTCAACTCAACTCAGCCAAGACCGAACTCCTTGTCTTTCCAGCCAACCCTGCTGTTGAACACAACATCACCGTGCAGCTGGGTCCAACTACAGTTTCACCTTCCAAAACGGTCAGAAATCTAGGGGTAACCATTGATGATGAGCTAAATTTCACTGACCACATTTCAAAGACTGCAAGATCATGTAGATTTACACTCGACAATATCAGGAAGATAAGATCCTTCCTCTCTGTACATGCCACACAACTGCTCGTTCAGTCGCCTTGTCATAACTAGACTGGACTACTGTAACGCTCTCATTGCAGGCCTTCCTGCATGTGCTATTAGACCTCTCCAAATGATCCAGAATGCAGCAGCACTTCTGGTCTTTAATGAACCTAAGAGAGCACATGTTACACCACTTTTTGTCTCTCTCCACTCTCTGTCTATCTATCTATTCACTGTCTGTCTCTTTGTCTATCTATCTGTCTGTCTGTCTATCTGTCTGTCTATGTATGTATGTATGTATGTATGTATCCTATCTATCTATCTATCTATCTATCTATCTATCTATCTATCTATCTATCTATCTATCTATCTATCTATCTATCTATCTGTCTATCTTTCTGTCTATCTATATGTCTATCTATATGTCTATCTATATGTCTGTCTTTTCTTTCTATCTATCTGTCTGTCAGTCTGTCTTTGTGTCTGTCTGTCTTATCTATCTATCTGTCTGTCTGTCTATCTGTCTTTTCTATCTATCTATCTGTCTGTCTGTCTGTCTGTCTCTTTGTCTGTCTATCTATCTATCTATCTGTCTGTCTCTTTGTCTGTCTGTCTATCTATCTATCTATCTATCTATCTATCTATCTATCTATCTATCTATCTATCTATCTATCTATCAGCTATGCTGATGACACGCAACTCTACTTGTCTTTCCAGCCCAACGACACCACAGTGACTGCTCGAATTGCTGCCTGTCTGGCAGACATCTCAGCCTGGATGAAGGAACACCACATTCAACTCAACTCAGCCAAGACCGAACTCCTTGTCTTTCCAGCCAACCCTGCTGTTGAACACAACATCACCGTGCAGCTGGGTCCAACTACAGTTTCACCTTCCAAAACGGTCAGAAATCTAGGGGTAACCATTGATGATGAGCTAAATTTCACTGACCACATTTCAAAGACTGCAAGATCATGTAGATTTACACTTCGACAATATCAGGAAGATAAGATCCTTCCTCTCTGTACATGCCACACAACTGCTCGTTCAGTCAGCCTTGTCATAACTAGACTGGACTACTGTAACAGCTCTCATTGCAGGCCTTCCTGCATGTGCTATTAGACCTCTCCAAATGATCCAGAATGCAGCAGCACTTCTGGTCTTTAATGAACCTAAGAGAGCACATGTTACACCACTTTTTGTCTCTCTCCACTCTCTGTCTATCTATCTATTCACTGTCTGTCTCTTTGTCTATCTATCTGTCTGTCATGTCTAGTCTGGTCTGTCTATGTATGTATGTATGTATGTATGTATGCTATCTATCTATCTATCTATCTCATCTATCTATCTATCTATCTATCTGGATCTATCTATCATATCTATCTATCTCTGAGGTCTGATCTATCTATCTATCTGTCATATCTTTCTGTCTATCTATATGTCTATCTATATGTCATATCTATATGTCTGTCTTTTCTTTCTATCTATCTGTCTGTCAGTCTGTCTTTGATGTCTGTCTGTCTTATCTATCTATCTGTCTGTCTGTCTATACTGTCTTTTCTATCTATCTCTGTCTGTTTGTCTATCTGTCTGTCTATGTATGTATTCTATCTATCTGTCTGTCTGTCTGTCTGTCTGTCTGTCTGTCTGTCTATATGTCTGTCTGTCTGTCTATCTATATGTCTGTCTTTTCTTTCTATCTATCTGTCTTATCTATCTATCTATCTGTCTGTCTGTCTGTCTGTCTGTCTGTCTGTCTGTCTATCTATATGTCTGTCTTTTCTTTCTATCTATCTGTCTTATCTATCTATCTATCTGTCTGTCTGTCTGTCTGTCTGTCTGTCTATCTATATGTCTGTCTTTTCTTTCTATCTATCTGTCTGTCTGTCTGTCTGTCTGTCTATATGTCTGTCTTTTCTTTCTATCTATCTGTCTTATCTATCTATCTATCTGTCTGTCTGTCTGTCTGTCTGTCTGTCTGTCTGTCTATCTATATGTCTGTCTTTTCTTTCTATCTATCTGTCTTATCTATCTATCAATTCAATTCAATTCAATTCAAAGGGGCTTTATTGGCATGAATGTAAACAATACAATATTGCCAAAGCAGAACTACATCTTAATCTATACATTTAGTTTAACAAATTTAACACATATAAAAATAAATACAGAACAGGTTCAGAACTGCTGAAGACCACAGTGTTTAAATAACTGAAGAGAACTGACATATACTGACACATAAATGAATATACACACATACACTGAGGGTCACTGTGGGGAACATTGGGGTGACACACGGGGTAAAACACATAACACAGATTCACCCACTGTCTCTCAGACTGTGACACGTTAAAACGTATCTTGCAGCCAGTGCTGCTGTGTGTCCCTCTCCAAGTATTATATTAATTTGTTCTTGTTCTGTCATTGTTATAAATGTGTCTATGCTGTGTGTTAATTTATCCATATAAATGTCCCTTGTATTTTTAAATTTTGGGCAGTGAAGGAGAAAGTGCACCTCTGTCTCAACCTCACCTGTCGTACAGTGAGCACACACCCTTTCTTCTCTGGGTAACCATGTTTTTCTGTGTCTGCCTCTCTCGATGGCGAGACTGTGCTCACTGAGCCTGTACTTGCTCAGGATCTGTCTCTGCTTTGTATCTCTGACAGTCAGGAGATACTCTTCCAATTCATACTTTGATTTTAGAGTCCGATAGAATTGTAATTTGCTTTGTGTTTTAGTTTCTTGATCCCAATGTTCCAGATAGGTGATTTGAGATTGTTTGATGATCTGATTTATTCTGATGTTTGGTTGTAAAGCAGTGCTGGTCTGAGGCTGGTTACTGTTAGTACTGTTAACCGGGTTAGTGAGTCTCAGAACCAGCTGACTGAGGGACTGTTTTCAGGGTTCAGTTCTTGGGTTTGTAGGCTTTATAATGAAGCGACTCTGTGGGACTTGATTTTAAATGCATCCAAAAATTTAGAGATCTTTTTTGTATGTTAATGATCAATGGGAATCGTCCTAATTCTGCCCTGCATGCATTATTGGGTGTTTTCCTTTGTAATTTCAAAATTAATTTGCAGAATTCTGTGTGTAGGGCTTCTGTTGGATGTCTGTCCCATCTAGTGTAGTTCTGATCACTGAGATGTATTCTATCTATCTGTCTGTCTGTCTGTCTGTCTGTCTGTCTGTCTGTCTATATGTCTGTCTGTCTGTCTATCTATATGTCTGTCTTTTCTTTCTATCTATCTGTCTTATCTATCTATCTGTCTGTCTGTCTGTCTGTCTGTCTGTCTGTCTGTCTGTCTGTCTATCTATATGTCTGTCTTTTCTTTTCTTGTCTGTCTGTCTGTCTATCTATATGTCTGTCTGTCTGTCTATCTATCTGTCTGTCTGTCTGTCTGTCTATATGTCTGTCTGTCTATCTATATGTCTGTCTTTTCTTTCTATCTATCTGTCCTATCTATCTGTCTGTCTGTCTGTCTGTCTGTCTGTCTGTCTATCTGTCTTTTCTATCTATCTCTGTCTGTTTGTCTATCTGTCTGTCTATGTATGTATTCTATCTATCTGTCTGTCTGTCTGTCTGTCTGTCTGTCTATCTATATGTCTGTCTTTTCTTTCTATCTATCTGTCTTATCTATCTATCTATCTGTCTGTCTGTCTGTCTGTCTGTCTGTCTGTCTATCTATATGTCTGTCTTTTCTTTCTATCTATCTGTCTTATCTATCTATCTATCTGTCTGTCTGTCTGTCTGTCTGTCTCTTTGTCTGTCTATCTATCTATCTATCTATCTATCTATCTATCTATCTATCTATCTATCTATCTATCTATCTATCTATCTATCTATCTATCTATCTATCTATCAGCTATGCTGATTACACGCAACTCTACTTGTCTTTCCAGCCCAACGACACCACAGTGACTGCTCGAATCAGCTGCCTGTCTGGCAGACATCTCAGCCTGGATGAAGGAACACCACATTCAACTCAACTCAGCCAAGACCGAACTCCTTGTCTTTCCAGCCAACCCTGCTGTTGAACACAACATCACCGTGCAGCTGGGTCCAACTACAGTTTCACCTTCCAAAACGGTCAGAAATCTAGGGGTAACCATTGATGATGAGCTAAATTTCACTGACCACATTTCAAAGACTGCAAGATCATGTAGATTTACACTCGACAATATCAGGAAGATAAGATCCTTCCTCTCTGTACATGCCACACAACTGCTCGTTCAGTCAGCCTTGTCATAACTAGACTGGACTACTGTAACGCTCTCATTGCAGGCCTTCCTGCATGTGCTATTAGACCTCTCCAAATGATCCAGAATGCAGCAGCACTTCTGGTCTTTAATGAACCTAAGAGAGCACATGTTACACCACTTTTTGTCTCTCTCCACTCTCTGTCTATCTATCTATTCACTGTCTGTCTCTTTGTCTATCTATCTGTCTGTCTGTCTATCTGTCTGTCTATGTATGTATGTATGTATGTATGTATCCTATCTATCTATCTGTCTATCTGTCTATCTATCTATCTATCTATCTATCTATCTATCTATCTATCTATCTATCTATCTGTCTATCTTTCTGTTTATCTATATGTCTATCTATATGTCTGTCTTTTCTTTCTATCTATCTGTCTTATCTATCTGTCTGTCAGTCTGTCTTTGTGTCTGTCTGTCTTATCTATCTATCTGTCTGTCTGTCTATCTGTCTTTTCTATCTATCTCTGTCTGTCTGTCTATATGTCTGTCTATCTATATATCTGTCTTTTCTATCTATCTATCTATCTATCTATCTATCTATCTATCTTTCTATCTATCATCTGATCGCGGCTGCATTTCTCTTCTAGTAGTTTTAGATCTAAGTGCTGCATTCGACACGATAGATCACGACATTCTCTTGAATAGGCTGGAGAATTATGTTGGAATTTGTGGAGTTGCATTAGCATGGTTTAGGTCATATTTAGCAGACCACTACCACTTTGTCTATGTAAATGAGGAATCGTCAAACCAAACAAAAGTTAAATATGGAGTGCCACAGGGATCAGTTTTAGGGCTTCTGCTTTTCTCCATGTATATGCTTCCCTGGGAGATATTATCAGGAATCGTGGAATATGTTTCCACTGCTATGCTGACGATACACAACTTTATATTTCTTCAAAACTTGATGAGATTTCACAATTCTCAAAATTAGCAGAGTGTATCAATTAAATAAAAGATTGGATGGCCAGAAATTTCCTTCTACTCAATTCTGACAAAACAGAGGTTCTAATTATTGGACCAAAAACCTCTAAAAATAAGCCGCTAAAATATAATTTGACTCTAGATGGATGTTCTGTTACATCATCTTCAACAGTGAAAAACTTAGGTGTTATGTTTGATACAATCTGTCCTTTGAAAATCAAATTACAGATGTTTGTAGCACAGCATTCTTCCGCCTCAGAAATAGTGCTAAATGAAGGCATATGCTCTCTGTTGCTGATGCCGAAAAACTAATTCATGCGCTCATGACCTAAAGACTAGATTATTGTAATGCATTACTGGGAGGATGTCCAGCAAGATCAATAAATAAACTTCAATTGGTTCAAAATGCATCAGCATTTTAAAATTCTGTTAACTACATACAAAGCTTTGAATGGTCTAGCTCACGCAGTACTTAAATGATCTTCTGTCACGCTATATTCCATCACGTTCATTACGATCGCAAAATTCTGGCCTGTTAATAGTTCCTAGAATATCAAAATCCACAAAAGGAGGTAGATCCTTTTCATATTTGGCTCCTAAACTATGGAATAGTCTCCCAAACACTGTTCGAGATGCAGACACACCCTCTCAGTTTAAGTCTAGACTAACGACTCATCTATTTAGCCAGACATACACCTAATTTATCCTCCAACCCACAATTAGGCTGCTTTAGTTGGGTCTCCCGGAACCAGAAACAGTGATCATGATCTCTAACTCTGCAATACATTTTATGGCATCTATGCTTACATCTTTTTATTTGTTTCCTTGTCTCAACCTCGGGACTCCTATCCTGAGGTCACCAGAACCGGCTGGATCCAGCACCATTCCTGCTTCGTGTTGGACTCCACTGCTTCATGTCGCTGAATGATGATGACTAAATGCAGCCGGTGCCAGCCAAACATCACTTCGGTCTATTATGATGGACTTCAGAGGATGAACTGATACCAACTCCAACCTGCATCACCTCGGTCTATTGATGGACTACGATCTTGAAATGGAATGCATAGACTAGCTATTGCCAACAAAAGCCTTCATCAGCCAATTAACAAGGACAATTGCATCTATGTGAACTTCTGCAATTAATCTAGATGGACTTCAAAGCCTGTGGTCATTAATCTTACAGTTCAAACACAATCAATGTTTAAACAATGACCCTTAACCCTTACTTAGTTTAATAATTTTAAACCATGATTTTAACTATACACAAGTAATATTTACATTATATTCATGATGTTAGCCAGAGGGAACTGGCCCCCACAGTAAGTCTGGTTTCTCCCAAGGTTATTTTTCTCCATTAATCCACATCTTATGGAGTTTTGTGTTCCTTGCCACAGTCAGCCTACAGCTTGCTCACTGGGGTTATTAATACAATTATTATTTAATTATTTTTAAACACGATTAAGAATCGTATTTTATCTAATTGCACAATGATGATTCATCGACATTACAGTTTTATCGTCTGTTAATGCTGATCTTCTGTAAAGCTGCTTTGAAGCGATGTGTGTTGTGAAAGGCGCTATACTGAATAAAATTGACTTGACTATCTGTCTGTCTGTCTCTCTGTCTATCTATCAGTCTGTCTGTCTGTCTGTCTGTGTCTGGTTTTGTGTGTCTCTATGTAACTAATTAACTAACTAACTAATAAAGCTTTTAAATAATGTTTAAACTTTTTTATCATTATTATTATTATTTCACAATATTTCTTTTACTTGTATGTGAGGAGTATTTTTGAGTCCAGTTAATTTGATCAAAGATATGTTTCCAAAAATGAAATAAATGAAAAACAAATAACAGAAGGATATTTTGTAGAAAACAAAATGTTTTGAAAATAAACTGCTTCAAATATTGCATAGGTTTAAATTTGTAAGTAGTAAAGTGTAATTCTCCATCAGTCCACTAGGGTTAGCCCCAGTCCGCTGGGGTTAGTTGGGGTTAAATCACTAGTTGACCCTAACCCCTAGCCCTCTGGGGTTAAAAAGTCTGTAGGTATAGAGGTAAAAACGACTTCCACCCTCATTATGTCCACCCTCATTTGCATATCGAATCTGATTGGCTGGATTGTTTCACAGATAAATCTTTAGGACGGTCGGTCCGATTTTGCCAAGCTTGGTGTCATCGAATTCAGAATTCCGTCTGCATTCATGTGACGAGGAGAGATGAACAGAAGAAGAGAGCAATGGAAATGTAGCGCTGAAAAGGTAGAAGAGTCTTTTGCACGTAGGTTGTGAGTGGTTTAAAAATGTCACATGCACGCCTTTAAGATTTGCATGAATACGACTGTAATGGAGACGTGGTAATGAACGCATTTTTCACAAGAACGCTGAAATGTTTTTGTAGGAATTGTTGGGTGGGATAAACTCAATCCTTTATTATTATTATCATTTCATGAAACTTATCGGGGCATGCTTGTGAGGAGGAGATTATTGTGTTGCGAGCAGAGCAGACTTGAGTCCAGTAAATATAGCCTATTAAAGAAATTGTTCCAAAAACAAATGCATCAGAAAATAACCGAAGGACTTGAAAAACTTTTAAGAATAAAAACGGCATCGAATCTTGCCACGATAATGAGATGACACACTTGTTAGGGGCGTTTTGCCCTTTGAAATGAAATCTGCGAAATCCAATAAAGCCCATTCGCGGTTCACTCGCTGAGTCATCGATTACAATAACAACACATCAATTCAGATTTCCTTAAAGATAACTTTTTTTTTTTTTTAATTTAATTTATTTTTTTATTAATAATCATGCCAAGGTCTTACATTAAATTGTGTCCAAAATTGCAGAACATGAATAGCCAAAAAATAATAATAAATAATAAAAATAATATAAGGTTGAACAATGAAAGCATTTTTTGACTTTTCAATGATTTTTTGTTTTTATGCCCGTCAAAGACATAATATAGAAGTTACAGTCAACCAGAAAAAGTGACTTGACATTGCAACTCTCCACGTGTCCAACTTGCAGAGGTGGGACCAAGTCATTGTTTTCCAAGTCACAAGTAAGTCTCAAGTCATTGCATTAAAGTCCGAGTGAAGTCCCAAGTCAAGGCAGTCAAGTCCCAAGTCAAGGCAGTCAAGTCCCAAGTCAAGGCAGTCAAGTCCCAAGTCAAGTCCAAGTCAATTTACAAATCGTCAACTTTTAGCTTCAAGTCTTAAAGAAGTCATTAGTGCGCTTTGCCCAAATTAGTGTCAGAGTATTAATTACTATAGTAAATGTATACTAATTTTATCTAGAAGTTTCTAATTTAAAATCTAATTTTATCTTTCTTTTTTTTTATCGATATCTACCTGTAAAGACCAAAGAGGGTAATAAAGATGATACATGGATCTTATCTTTGGACACACATTAAGGCAAACCAAACTTTTACTATAAACACGCTGTGAAAGGACGCTGAGCGTGCTGAACTGGTGAGTGAAATCTGAAATATTACCAGGCAGTGGCTAAGGGCAGACATTTAAGTTGCATATCACGAGTTATATACTGTAAAGGGCCATAAACCGAGTAAATGATCGGTTTGTGATTTTTGAACCACAACCAGATTTTACAGGGACAATTCCCCGAGCAACTTGGATTAAGTGTCTTGCTCAAGGACACAATGGTGGTGGCTATGGGGATCGGACCAGTGACCTTCTGATTACAAGTGATGTGCTTTAGTCCACTACGCCACCACCACTCCATATTAAGCATGCCGCCTATATTAAGCATATTTTGACTGTAATAAAACGGGTTCCCATGGGGCTGGGCACACAAAAGTGTAATATGTTTCTCGTGGGAAGACCCCGATTGTGTGTGCAAAGTTTGGGAATGATCAGCTCGTTAAGTAGCCAACGCGTGACCTTAAATGTAATCATTTAACAGAGGCTTAATAGAATCAGACTATATTAAGCATATTATTACTGTAATAAAACGGGTTCCCATGGGCCTGGGCACACAAAAGTGTAATATGTTTCTCGTGGAAAGACCCCGATTGTGTGTGCAAAGTTTGGGAACGATCGCTCGTTCAGTAGCCAACACAGCGGCCTAAAGCGTACTCCTTGGCCCTTTATTGTTTTCCCCACTGGTATACAATGTGAGTCTATGGAAAAGTGCTCACAAATGATAAAGAGTTTTTACATCTGAGATGTACTGTTGCAGAAATGATTTTTAATGTCATTCTAAATTTTGCAAGCACAGTATTAAAGTGAATAATTCAGGTGGAATTATACAATAACACGAGAAAATTGTATTGATGGACTTATAAGGATAATAACAAGAAAACTATAATACTACTAATAATAACATTAATAATAGTAATAATTCATTTAATTTATGAAGTGCTTTTCTAGACACGGATGAGAGACCATAAAGGCTGTCCATTTAACTGGCCATATAGATATTTATAAAATCTGCATGTTTAAAAACACGTGGACGCCCCTAAAGGTTCAGCATTGAAACTGTCTGTGATTCTCTGTTAAAATATCCACTTTTTAGCAGTTTTGCACAGTGCAGTTTTCAATATGTCCACTATTCAATTCAATTCAAAGGGTCTTTATTGGCATGAATATAAGCGATACAGTATTGCCAAAGCAGAGGCTGTGTAAAAAGAACTACACCTTAATCTATAATTACATTTAGTTTAACAAATATAAAAATAACTAATCAAAATAAATTCACTATGTGTATATGTGTGTATATATTTGTATCTGCAAGTCGTAAATCTATCTTTCTATCTACCTAAATATCTCTCTGTCTGTCTGTCTCTTTGTCTGTCTTATCTATCTATCTATCTATCTATCTATCTATCTATCTATCTATCTATCTATCTATCTATCTATCTATCTATCTATCTGTCTGTCTGTCTGTCTGTCTGTCTGTCTCTTTGTCTGTCTATCTATCTATCTATCTATCTGTCTGTCTGTCTGTCTGTCTGTCTGTCTGTCTCTTTGTCTGTCTATCTACCTATCTGTCTGTCTGTCTGTCTGTCTGTCTGTCTGTCTGTCTGTCTCTTTGTCTGTCTGTCTCTTTGTCTGTCTATCTGTCTGTCTGTCTGTCTGTCTGTCTGTCTGTCTGTCTGTCTGTCTCTTTGTCTGTCTATCTATCTATCTATCTATCTATCTATCTGTCTGTCTGTCTGTCTGTCTCTTTGTCTGTCTATCTATCTATCTATCTGTCTGTCTCTTTGTCTGTCTGTCTATCTATCTATCTATCTATCTATCTATCTATCTATCTATCTATCTATCTATCTATCTATCTATCTATCTATCTATCTATCTATCAGCTATGCTGATGACACGCTAACTCTACTTGTCTTTCCAGCCCAACGACACCACAGTGACTGCTCGAATCGCTGCCTGTCTGGCAGACATCTCAGCCTGGATGAAGGAACACCACATTCAACTCAACTCAGCCAAGACCGAACTCCTTGTCTTTCCAGCCAACCCTGCTGTTGAACACAACATCACCGTGCAGCTGGGTCCAACTACAGTTTCACCTTCCAAAACGGTCAGAAATCTAGGGGTAACCATTGATGATGAGCTAAATTTCACTGACCACATTTCAAAGACTGCAAGATCATGTAGATTTACACTCGACAATATCAGGAAGATAAGATCCTTCCTCTCTGTACATGCCACACAACTGCTCGTTCAGTCGCCTTGTCATAACTAGACTGGACTACTGTAACGCTCTCATTGCAGGCCTTCCTGCATGTGCTATTAGACCTCTCCAAATGATCCAGAATGCAGCAGCACTTCTGGTCTTTAATGAACCTAAGAGAGCACATGTTACACCACTTTTTGTCTCTCTCCACTCTCTGTCTATCTATCTATTCACTGTCTGTCTCTTTGTCTATCTATCTGTCTGTCTGTCTATCTGTCTGTCTATGTATGTATGTATGTATGTATCCTATCTATCTATCTATCTATCTATCTATCTATCTATCTATCTATCTATCTATCTATCTATCTATCTATCTATCTATCTGTCTATCTTTCTGTCTATCTATATGTCTATCTATATGTCTATCTATATGTCTGTCTTTTCTTTCTATCTATCTGTCTGTCAGTCTGTCTTTGTGTCTGTCTGTCTTATCTATCTATCTGTCTGTCTGTCTATCTGTCTTTTCTATCTATCTCTGTCTGTTTGTCTATCTGTCTGTCTATGTATGTATTCTATCTATCTGTCTGTCTGTCTGTCTGTCTGTCTGTCTGTCTATATGTCTGTCTGTCTGTCTATCTATATGTCTGTCTTTTCTTTCTATCTATCTGTCTTATCTATCTATCTATCTGTCTGTCTGTCTGTCTGTCTGTCTGTCTGTCTATCTATATGTCTGTCTTTTCTTTCTATCTATCTGTCTTATCTATCTATCTGTCTGTCTGTCTGTCTGTCTGTCTGTCTATCTATATGTCTGTCTTTTCTTTCTATCTATCTGTCTGTCTGTCTGTCTGTCTGTCTGTCTATATGTCTGTCTTTTCTTTCTATCTATCTGTCTTATCTATCTATCTATCTGTCTGTCTGTCTGTCTGTCTGTCTGTCTGTCTGTCTATCTATATGTCTGTCTTTTCTTTCTATCTATCTGTCTTATCTATCTATCAATTCAATTCAATTCAATTCAAAGGGGCTTTATTGGCATGAATGTAAACAATACAATATTGCCAAAGCAGAACTACATCTTAATCTATACATTTAGTTTAACAAATTTAACACATATAAAAATAAATACAGAACAGGTTCAGAACTGCTGAAGACCACAGTGTTTAAATAACTGAAGAGAACTGACATATACTGACACATAAATGAATATACACACATACACTGAGGGTCACTGTGGGGAACATTGGGGTGACACAGGGGTAAACACATAACACAGATTCACCCACTGTCTCAGACTGTGACACGTTAAGCGATCTTGCAGCCAGTGCTGCTGTGTGTCCCTCCAAGTATTATATTAATTTGTTCTTGTTCTGTCATTGTTATAAAGTGGTTAGGGTTAGGTTAGGGGTTAGGGTTAGGGTGGCTAGGGTTAGGGTTAGGGTTAGGTTAGGGTTAGGCGTTAGGCGTTAGGTGTGGCTAGGGTTAGGCTAGGTTAGGTTAGGTTAGGTTAGGGTTAGGGTTAGGGTTAGGGTTAGGTTAGGGTTAGGTTAGGTTAGGTTAGGTTAGGGTTAGGTTAGGGTTAGGGTTAGGGTTAGGTTAGGGTTAGGGTTAGGGTTAGGGTTAGGGTTAGGTATAGAGGTAAAAACGACTTCCACCCTCATTATGTCCACCCTCATTTGCATATCGAATCTGATTGGCTGGATTGTTTCACAGATAAATCTTTAGGACCGGTCGGTCCGATTTTGCCAAGCTTGGTGTCATCGAATTCAGAATTCGTCTGCATTCATGTGACGAGGAGAGATGAACAGAAGAAGAGAGCAATGGAAATGTAGCGCTGAAAAGGTAGAAGAGTCTTTTGCACGTAGGTTGTGAGTGGTTTAAAATGTCACATGCACGCCTTTAAGATTTGCATGAATACGACTGTAATGGAGACGTGGTAATGAACGCATTTTTCACAAGAACGCTGAAATGTTTTTGTAGGAATTGTTGGGTGGGATAAACTCAATCCTTTATTATTATTATCATTTCATGAAACTTATCGGGGCATGCTTGTGAGGAGGAGATTATTGTGTTGCGAGCAGAGCAGACTTGAGTCCAGTAAATATAGCCTATTAAAGAAATTGTTCCAAAAACAAATGCATCAGAAAATAACCGAAGGACTTGAAAAACTTTTAAGAATAAAAACGGCATCGAATCTTGCCACGATAATGAGATGACACACTTGTTAGGGGCGTTTTGCCCTTTGAAATGAAATCTGCTGAAATCCAATAAAGCCCATTCAGCGGTTCACTCGCTGAGTCATCGATTACAATAACAACACATCAATTCAGATTTCCTTAAAGATAACTTTTTTTTTTTTTAATTTAATTTATTTTTTATTAATAATCATGCCAAGGTCTTACATTAAATTGTGTCCAAAATTGCAGAACATGAATAGCCAAAAAAATAATAATAAATAATAAAAATAATATAAGGTTGAACAATGAAAGCATTTTTTGACTTTTCAATGATTTTTTGTTTTTATGCCCGTCAAAGACATAATATAGAAGTTACAGTCAACCAGAAAAAGTGACTTGACATTGCAACTCTCCACGTGTCCAACTTGCAGAGGTGGGACCAAGTCATTGTTTTCCAAGTCACAAGTAAGTCTCAAGTCATTGCATTAAAGTCCGAGTGAAGTCCCAAGTCAAGGCAGTCAAGTCCCAAGTCAAGGCAGTCAAGTCCCAAGTCAAGGCAGTCAAGTCCCAAGTCAAGTCCAAGTCAATTTACAAATCGTCAACTTTTAGCTTCAAGTCTTAAAGAAGTCATTAGTGCGCTTTGCCCAAATTAGTGTCAGAGTATTAATTACTATAGTAAATGTATACTAATTTTATCTAGAAGTTTCTAATTTAAAATCTAATTTTATCTTTCTTTTTTTTTATCGATATCTACCTGTAAAGACCAAAGAGGGTAATAAAGATGATACATGGATCTTATCTTTGGACACACATTAAGGCAAACCAAACTTTTACTATAAACACGCTGTGAAAGGACGCTGAACGTGCTGAACTGGTGAGTGAAATCTGAAATATTACCAGGCAGTGGCTAAGGGCAGACATTTAAGTTGCATATACGAAGTTATATACTGTAAAGGGTCATAAACCGAGTAAATGATCGGATTTGTGATTTTTCGAACCACAACCAGATTTTACAGGGACAATTCCCCGAGCAACTTGGATTAAGTGTCTTGCTCAAGGACACAATGGTGGTGGCTATGGGGATCGGACCAGTGACCTTCTGATTACAAGTGATGTGCTTTAGTCCACTACGCCACCACCACTCCATATTAAGCATGCGCCTATATTAAGCATATTTTGACTGTAATAAAACGGGTTCCCATGGGGCTGGGCACACAAAAGTGTAATATGTTTCTCGTGGGAAGACCCCGATTGTGTGTGCAAAGTTTGGGAATGATCGCTCGTTCAGTAGCCAACGCTGGCCTTAAATGTAATCATTTAACAGAGGCTTAATAGAATCAGACTATATTAAGCATATTATTACTGTAATAAAACGGGTTCCCATGGGCCTGGGCACACAAAAGTGTAATATGTTTCTCGTGGAAAGACCCCGATTGTGTGTGCAAAGTTTGGGAACGATCGCTCGTTCAGTAGCCAACACAGCTGACCTAAAACGTACTCCTTGGCCCTTTATTGTTTTCCCCACTGGTATACAATGTGAGTCTATGGAAAAGTGCTCACAAATGATAAAGAGTTTTTACATCTGAGATGTACTGTTGCAGAAATGATTTTTAATGTCATTCTAAATTTTGCAAGCACAGTATTAAAGTGAATAATTCAGGTGGAATTATACAATAACACGAGAAAATTGTATTGATGGACTTATAAGGATAATAACAAGAAAACTATAATACTACTAATAATAACATTAATAATAGTAATAATTCATTTAATTTATGAAGTGCTTTTCTAGACACGGATGAGAGACCATAAAGGCTGTCCATTTAACTGGCCATATAGATATTTATAAAATCTGCATGTTTAAAAACACGTGGACGCCCCTAAAGGTTCAGCATTGAAACTGTCTGTGATTCTCTGTTAAAATATCCACTTTTTAGCAGTTTTGCACAGTGCAGTTTTCAATATGTCCACTATTCAATTCAATTCAAAGGGTCTTTATTGGCATGAATATAAACGATACAGTATTGCCAAAGCAGAGGCTGTGTAAAAAGAACTACACCTTAATCTATAATTACATTTAGTTTAACAAATATAAAAATAACTAATCAAAATAAATTCACTATGTGTATATGTGTGTATATATTTGTATCTGCAAGTCGTAAATCTATCTTTCTATCTACCTAAATATCTCTCTGTCTGTCTGTCTCTTTGTCTGTCTTATCTATCTATCTATCTATCTATCTATCTATCTATCTATCTATCTATCTATCTATCTATCTATCTATCTATCTATCTATCTATCTATCTATCTATATATCTGTCTGTCTGTCTGTCTGTCTGTCTGTCTGTCTCTTTGTCTGTCTATCTATCTATCTATCTATCTGTCTGTCTGTCTGTCTGTCTGTCTGTCTGTCTCTTTGTCTGTCTATCTACCTATCTGTCTGTCTGTCTGTCTGTCTGTCTGTCTGTCTGTCTGTCTGTCTTTGTCTGTCTGTCTCTTTGTCTGTCTATCTGTCTGTCTGTCTGTCTGTCTGTCTGTCTGTCTGTCTATCTATCTATCTATCTATCTATCTATCTATCTATCTATCTATCTATCTATCTATCTATCTGTCTGTCTGTCTGTCTGTCTCTTTGTCTGTCTATCTATCTATCTATCTATCTGTCTGTCTCTTTGTCTGTCTGTCTATCTATCTATCTATCTATCTATCTATCTATCTATCTATCTATCTATCTATCTATCTATCTATCTATCTATCAGCTATGCTGATGACACATAACTCTACTTGTCTTTCCAGCCCATCGACACCACAGTGACTGCTCGAATCGCTGCCTGTCTGGCAGACATCTCAGCCTGGATGAAGGAACACCACATTCAACTCAACTCAGCCAAGACCGAACTCCTTGTCTTTCCAGCCAACCCTGCTGTTGAACACAACATCACCGTGCAGCTGGGTCCAACTACAGTTTCACCTTCCAAAACGGTCAGAAATCTAGGGGTAACCATTGATGATGAGCTAAATTTCACTGACCACATTTCAAAGACTGCAAGATCATGTAGATTTACACTCGACAATATCAGGAAGATAAGATCCTTCCTCTCTGTACATGCCACACAACTGCTCGTTCAGTCAGCCTTGTCATAACTAGACTGGACTACTGTAACGCTCTCATTGCAGGCCTTCCTGCATGTGCTATTAGACCTCTCCAAATGATCCAGAATGCAGCAGCACTTCTGGTCTTTAATGAACCTAAGAGAGCACATGTTACACCACTTTTTGTCTCTCTCCACTCTCTGTCTATCTATCTATTCACTGTCTGTCTCTTTGTCTATCTATCTGTCTGTCTGTCTATCTGTCTGTCTATGTATGTATGTATGTATGTATCCTATCTATCTATCTATCTATCTATCTATCTATCTATCTATCTATCTATCTATCTATCTATCTATCTATCTATCTATCTATCTATCTATCTATCTGTCTATCTTTCTGTCTATCTATATGTCTATCTATATGTCTATCTATATGTCTGTCTTTTCTTTCTATCTATCTGTCTGTCAGTCTGTCTTTGTGTCTGTCTGTCTTATCTATCTATCTGTCTGTCTGTCTATCTGTCTTTTCTATCTATCTCTGTCTGTTTGTCTATCTGTCTGTCTATGTATGTATTCTATCTATCTGTCTGTCTGTCTGTCTGTCTGTCTGTCTGTCTATATGTCTGTCTGTCTGTCTATCTATATGTCTGTCTTTTCTTTCTATCTATCTGTCTTATCTATCTATCTATCTGTCTGTCTGTCTGTCTGTCTGTCTGTCTGTCTGTCTATCTATATGTCTGTCTTTTCTTTCTATCTATCTGTCTTATCTATCTATCTATCTGTCTGTCTGTCTGTCTGTCTGTCTGTCTATCTATATGTCTGTCTTTTCTTTCTATCTATCTGTCTGTCTGTCTGTCTGTCTGTCTGTCTATATGTCTGTCTTTTCTTTCTATCTATCTGTCTTATCTATCTATCTATCTGTCTGTCTGTCTGTCTGTCTGTCTGTCTGTCTATCTATATGTCTGTCTTTTCTTTCTATCTATCTGTCTTATCTATCTATCAATTCAATTCAATTCAATTCAAAGGGGCTTTATTGGCATGAATGTAAACAATACAATATTGCCAAAGCAGAACTACATCTTAATCTATACATTTAGTTTAACAAATTTAACACATATAAAAATAAATACAGAACAGGTTCAGAACTGCTGAAGACCACAGTGTTTAAATAACTGAGAGAACTGACATATACTGACATATAAATGATTACACATACACTGAGGGTCAGGGTTAGGGTTAGGGTTAGGGTTAGGGTTAGGTTAGGGTTAGGTTTAGGGCTAGGGTTAGGGCTAGGTTAGGGTTAGGGTTAGGTTAGGGTTAGGGTTAGGGTTAGGGTTAGGGTTAGGTTAGGTTAGGGTTAGGGTTAGGGTTAGGGTTAGGGTTAGGTTAGGGTAGGGTTAGGGTTAGGGTTAGGGTTAGGTTAGGGTTAGGGTTAGGGTTAGGTTAGGGTTAGGGTTAGGGTTAGGTTAGGGTTAGGGTTAGGGTTAGGGTTAGGGTTAGGTATAGAGGTAAAAACGACTTCCACCCTCATTATGTCCACCCTCATTTGCATATCGAATCTGATTGGCTGGATTGTTTCACAGATAAATCTTTAGGACGGTCGGTCCGATTTTGCCAAGCTTGGTGTCATCGAATTCAGAATTCCGTCTGCATTCATGTGACGAGGAGAGATGAACAGAAGAAGAGAGCAATGGAAATGTAGCGCTGAAAAGGTAGAAGAGTCTTTTGCACGTAGGTTGTGAGTGGTTTAAAAATGTCACATGCACGCCTTTAAGATTTGCATGAATACGACTGTAATGGAGACGTGGTAATGAACGCATTTTTCACAAGAACGCTGAAATGTTTTTGTAGGAATTGTTGGGTGGGATAAACTCAATCCTTTATTATTATTATCATTTCATGAAACTTATCGGGGCATGCTTGTGAGGAGGAGATTATTGTGTTGCGAGCAGAGCAGACTTGAGTCCAGTAAATATAGCCTATTAAAGAAATTGTTCCAAAAACAAATGCATCAGAAAATAACCGAAGGACTTGAAAAACTTTTAAGAATAAAAACGGCATCGAATCTTGCCACGATAATGAGATGACACACTTGTTAGGGGCGTTTTGCCCTTTGAAATGAAATCTGCGAAATCCAATAAAGCCCATTCGCGGTTCACTCGCTGAGTCATCGATTACAATAACAACACATCAATTCAGATTTCCTTAAAGATAACTTTTTTTTTTTTTAATTTAATTTATTTTTTATTAATAATCATGCCAAGGTCTTACATTAAATTGTGTCCAAAATTGCAGAACATGAATAGCCAAAAAATAATAATAAATAATAAAAATAATATAAGGTTGAACAATGAAAGCATTTTTTGACTTTTCAATGATTTTTTGTTTTTTATGCCCGTCAAAGACATAATATAGAAGTTACAGTCAACCAGAAAAAGTGACTTGACATTGCAACTCTCCACGTGTCCAACTTGCAGAGGTGGGACCAAGTCATTGTTTTCCAAGTCACAAGTAAGTCTCAAGTCATTGCATTAAAGTCCCGAGTGAAGTCCCAAGTCAAGGCAGTCAAGTCCCAAGTCAAGGCAGTCAAGTCCCAAGTCAAGGCAGTCAAGTCCCAAGTCAAGTCCAAGTCAATTTACAAATCGTCAACTTTTAGCTTCAAGTCTTAAAGAAGTCATTAGTGCGCTTTGCCCAAATTAGTGTCAGAGTATTAATTACTATAGTAAATGTATACTAATTTTATCTAGAAGTTTCTAATTTAAAATCTAATTTTATCTTTCTTTTTTTTTATCGATATCTACCTGTAAAGACCAAAGAGGGTAATAAAGATGATACATGGATCTTATCTTTGGACACACATTAAGGCAAACCAAACTTTTACTATAAACACGCTGTGAAAGGACGCTGAACGTGCTGAACTGGTGAGTGAAATCTGAAATATTACCAGGCAGTGGCTAAGGGCAGACATTTAAGTTGCATATACGAGTTATATACTGTAAAGGGCCATAAACCGAGTAAATGATCGGATTTGTGATTTTTCGAACCACAACCAGATTTTACAGGGACAATTCCCCGAGCAACTTGGATTAAGTGTCTTGCTCAAGGACACAATGGTGGTGGCTATGGGGATCGGACCAGTGACCTTCTGATTACAAGTGATGTGCTTTAGTCCACTACGCCACCACCACTCCATATTAAGCATGCCGCCTATATTAAGCATATTTTGACTGTAATAAAACGGGTTCCCATGGGGCTGGGCACACAAAAGTGTAATATGTTTCTCGTGGGAAGACCCCGATTGTGTGTGCAAAGTTTGGGAATGATCGCTCGTTCAGTAGCCAACGCGGTGACCTTAAATGTAATCATTTAACAGAGGCTTAATAGAATCAGACTATATTAAGCATATTATTACTGTAATAAAATGGGTTCCCATGGGCCTGGGCACACAAAAGTGTAATATGTTTCTCGTGGAAAGACCCCGATTGTGTGTGCAAAGTTTGGGAACGATCGCTCGTTCAGTAGCCAACACAGCTGACCTAAAGCGTACTCCTTGGCCCTTTATTGTTTCCCCCACTGGTATACAATGTGAGTCTATGGAAAAGTGCTCACAAATGATAAAGAGTTTTTACATCTGAGATGTACTGTTGCAGAAATGATTTTTAATGTCATTCTAAATTTTGCAAGCACAGTATTAAAGTGAATAATTCAGGTGGAATTATACAATAACACGAGAAAATTGTATTGATGGACTTATAAGGATAATAACAAGAAAACTATAATACTACTAATAATAACATTAATAATAGTAATAATTCATTTAATTTATGAAGTGCTTTTCTAGACACGGATGAGAGACCACAAAGGCTGTCCATTTAACTGGCCATATAGATATTTATAAAATCTGCATGTTTAAAAACACGTGGACGCCCCTAAAGGTTCAGCATTGAAACTGTCTGTGATTCTCTGTTAAAATATCCACTTTTTAGCAGTTTTGCACAGTGCAGTTTTCAATATGTCCACTATTCAATTCAATACAATTCAAAGGGTCTTTATTGGCATGAATATAAACGATACAGTATTGCCAAAGCAGAGGCTGTGTAAAAAGAACTACACCTTAATCTATAATTACATTTAGTTTAACAAATATAAAAATAACTAATCAAAATAAATTCACTATGTGTATATGTGTGTATATATTTGTATCTGCAAGTCGTAAATCTATCTTTCTATCTACCTAAATATCTGTCTGTCTGTCCTTCTATCTATCTGTCTGTCTGTCCATCTGTCTGTCTGTCTGTCTATCTATCTATCTGTCTGTCTTATCTATCTATCTATCTATCTATCTATATATCTGTCTGTCTGTCTCTTTGTCTGTCTATCTATCTATCTATCTGTCTGTCTGTCTGTCTGTCTGTCTGTCTGTCTCTTTGTCTGTCTATCTATCTATCTGTCTGTCTGTCTGTCTGTCTGTCTGTCTCTTTGTCTGTCTATCTATCTATCTGTCTGTCTGTCTGTCTGTCTGTCTCTTTGTCTGTCTATCTATCTATCTATCTATCTATCTATCTGTCTGTCTGTCTGTCTGTCTGTCTCTTTGTCTGTCTATCTATCTATCTATCTGTCTGTCTGTCTGTCTGTCTCTTTGTCTGTCTATCTATCTATCTGTCTGTCTGTCTGTCTGTCTGTCTGTCTGTCTGTCTGTCTGTCTGTCTGTCTGTCTGTCTATCTATCTATCTATCTATCTATCTATCTATCTATCTATCTATCTATCTATCTATCTATCTATCTATCTATCAGCTATGCTGATGACACATAACTCTACTTGTCTTTCCAGCCCAACGACACCACAGTGACTGCTCGAGATCAGCTGCCTGTCTGGCAGACATCTCAGCCTGGATGAAGGAACACCACATTCAACTCAACTCAGCCAAGACCGAACTCCTTGTCTTTCCAGCCAACCCTGCTGTTGAACACAACATCACCGTGCAGCTGGGTCCAACTACAGTTTCACCTTCCAAAACGGTCAGAAATCTAGGGGTAACCATTGATGATGAGCTAAATTTCACTGACCACATTTCAAAGACTGCAAGATCATGTAGATTTACACTCGACAATATCAGGAAGATAAGATCCTTCCTCTCTGTACATGCCACACAACTGCTCGTTCAGTCGCCTTGTCATAACTAGACTGGACTACTGTAACGCTCTCATTGCAGGCCTTCCTGCATGTGCTATTAGACCTCTCCAAATGATCCAGAATGCAGCAGCACTTCTGGTCTTTAATGAACCTAAGAGAGCACATGTTACACCACTTTTTGTCTCTCTCCGCTCTCTGTCTATCTATCTATTCACTGTCTGTCTCTTTGTCTATCTATCTGTCTGTCTGTCTATCTGTCTGTCTATGTATGTATGTATGTATGTATGTATCTATCTATCTATCTATCTATCTATCTATCTATCTATCTATCTATCTATCTATCTATCTATCTATCTATCTATCTATCTATCTATCTATCTATCTGTCTATCTGTCTATCTTTCTGTTTATCTATATGTCTATCTATATGTCTGTCTTTTCTTTCTATCTATCTGTCTGTCAGTCTGTCTTTGTGTCTGTCTGTCTTATCTATCTGTCTGTCTGTCTATCTGTCTTTTCTATCTATCTCTGTCTGTTTGTCTATCTGTCTGTCTATGTATGTATTCTATCTATCTGTCTGTCTGTCTGTCTGTCTGTCTGTCTGTCTGTCTATCTATATGTCTGTCTTTTCTTTCTATCTATCTGTCTTATCTATCTATCTATCTGTCTGTCTGTCTGTCTGTCTATATGTCTGTCTGTCTGTCTATCTATATGTCTGTCTTTTCTTTCTATCTATCTGTCTTATCTATCTATCTATCTGTCTGTCTGTCTGTCTGTCTGTCTGTCTTTTCTATCTATCTCTGTCTGTTTGTCTATCTGTCTGTCTATGTATGTATTCTATCTATCTATCTGTCTGTCTGTCTGTCTGTCTGTCTGTCTGTCTATCTATATGTCTGTCTTTTCTTTCTATCTATCTGTCTTATCTATCTATCTATCTGTCTGTCTGTCTGTCTGTCTGTCTGTCTGTCTATCTATATGTCTGTCTTTTCTTTCTATCTATCTGTCTTATCTATCTATCTATCTGTCTGTCTGTCTGTCTGTCTGTCTCTTTGTCTGTCTATCTATCTATCTATCTATCTATCTATCTATCTATCTATCTATCTATCTATCTATCTATCTATCTATCTATCTATCTATCTATCTATCTATCTATCTATCTATCTATCTATCAGCTATGCTGATGACACATAACTCTACTTGTCTTTCCAGCCCAACGACACCACAGTGACTGCTCGAATCAGCTGCCTGTCTGGCAGACATCTCAGCCTGGATGAAGGAACACCACATTCAACTCAACTCAGCCAAGACCGAACTCCTTGTCTTTCCAGCCAACCCTGCTGTTGAACACAACATCACCGTGCAGCTGGGTCCAACTACAGTTTCACCTTCCAAAGCGGTCAGAAATCTAGGGGTAACCATTGATGATGAGCTAAATTTCACTGACCACATTTCAAAGACTGCAAGATCATGTAGATTTACACTCGACAATATCAGGAAGATAAGATCCTTCCTCTCTGTACATGCCACACAACTGCTCGTTCAGTCGCCTTGTCATAACTAGACTGGACTACTGTAACGCTCTCATTGCAGGCCTTCCTGCATGTGCTATTAGACCTCTCCAAATGATCCAGAATGCAGCAGCACTTCTGGTCTTTAATGAACCTAAGAGAGCACATGTTACACCACTTTTTGTCTCTCTCCGCTCTCTGTCTATCTATCTATTCACTGTCTGTCTCTTTGTCTATCTATCTGTCTGTCTGTCTATCTGTCTGTCTATGTATGTATGTATGTATGTATGTATGCTATCTATCTATCTATCTATCTATCTATCTATCTATCTATCTATCTATCTATCTATCTATCTATCTATCTATCTATCTATCTATCTATCTATCTGTCTATCTTTCTGTTTATCTATATGTCTATCTATATGTCTATCTATATGTCTGTCTTTTCTTTCTATCTATCTGTCTTATCTATCTGTCTGTCAGTCTGTCTTTGTGTCTGTCTGTCTTATCTATCTATCTGTCTGTCTATCTGTCTTTTCTATCTATCTCTGTCTGTTTGTCTATCTGTCTGTCTATGTATGTATTCTATCTGTCTGTCTGTCTGTCTGTCTGTCTGTCTATCTATATGTCTGTCTTTTCTTTCTATCTATCTGTCTTATCTATCTATCTATCTATCTATCTATCTATCTATCTATCTATCTATCTATCATCTGATCGCGGCTGCATTTCTCTTCTAGTAGTTTTAGATCTAAGTGCTGCATTCGACACGATAGATCACGACATTCTCTTGAATAGGCTGGAGAATTATGTTGGAATTTGTGGAGTTGCATTAGCATGGTTTAGGTCATATTTAGCAGACCACTACCACTTTGTCTATGTAAATGAGGAATCGTCAAACCAAACAAAAGTTAAATATGGAGTGCCACAGGGATCAGTTTTAGGGCTTCTGCTTTTCTCCATGTATATGCTTCCCTGGGAGATATTATCAGGAATCGTGGAATATGTTTCCACTGCTATGCTGACGATACACAACTTTATATTTCTTCAAAACTTGATGAGATTTCACAATTCTCAAAATTAGCAGAGTGTATCAATTAAATAAAAGATTGGATGGCCAGAAATTTCCTTCTACTCAATTCTGACAAAACAGAGGTTCTAATTATTGGACCAAAAACCTCTAAAAATAAGCCGCTAAAATATAATTTGACTCTAGATGGATGTTCTGTTACATCATCTTCAACAGTGAAAAACTTAGGTGTTATGTTTGATACAATCTGTCCTTTGAAAATCAAATTACAGATGTTTGTAGCACAGCATTCTTCCGCCTCAGAAATAGTGCTAAATGAAGGCATATGCTCTCTGTTGCTGATGCCGAAAAACTAATTCATGCGCTCATGACCTAAAGACTAGATTATTGTAATGCATTACTGGGAGGATGTCCAGCAAGATCAATAAATAAACTTCAATTGGTTCAAAATGCATCAGCATTTTAAAATTCTGTTAACTACATACAAAGCTTTGAATGGTCTAGCTCCGCAGTACTTAAATGATCTTCTGTCACGCTATATTCCATCACGTTCATTACGATCGCAAAATTCTGGCCTGTTAATAGTTCCTAGAATATCAAAATCCACAAAGGAGGTAGATCCTTTTCATATTTGGCTCCTAAACTATGGAATAGTCTCCCAAACACTGTTCGAGATGCAGACACACCCTCTCAGTTTAAGTCTAGACTAACGACTCATCTATTTAGCCAGACATACACCTAATTTATCCTCCAACCCACAATTAGGCTGCTTTAGTTGGGTCTCCGGAACCAGAAACAGTGATCATGATCTCTAACTCTGCAATACATTTTATGGCATCTATGCTTACATCTTTTTATTTGTTTCCTTGTCTCAACCTCGGGACTCCTATCCTGAGGTCACCAGAACCGGCTGGATCCAGCACCATTCCTGCTTCGTGTTGGACTCCACTGCTTCATGTCGCTGAATGATGATGACTAAATGCAGCCGGTGCCAGCCAAACATCACTTCGGTCTATTATGATGGACTTCAGAGGATGAACTGATACCAACTCCAACCTGCATCACCTCGGTCTATTGATGGACTACGATCTTGAAATGGAATGCATAGACTAGCTATTGCCAACAAAAGCCTTCATCAGCCAATTAACAAGGACAATTGCATCTATGTGAACTTCTGCAATTAATCTAGATGGACTTCAAAGCCTGTGGTCATTAATCTTACAGTTCAAACACAATCAATGTTTAAACAATGACCCTTAACCCTTACTTAGTTTAATAATTTTAAACCATGATTTTAACTATACACAAGTAATATTTACATTATATTCATGATGTTAGCCAGAGGGAACTGGCCCCCACAGTAAGTCTGGTTTCTCCCAAGGTTATTTTTCTCCATTAATCCACATCTTATGGAGTTTTGTGTTCCTTGCCACAGTCAGCCTACAGCTTGCTCACTGGGGTTATTAATACAATTATTATTTAATTATTTTTAAACACGATTAAGAATCGTATTTTATCTAATTGCACAATGATGATTCATCGACATTACAGTTTTATCGTCTGTTAATGCTGATCTTCTGTAAAGCTGCTTTGAAGCGATGTGTGTTGTGAAAGGCTATACTGAATAAAATTGACTTGACTATCTGTCTGTCTGTCTCTCTGTCTATCTATCAGTCTGTCTGTCTGTCTGTCTGTGTCTGGTTTTGTGTGTCTCTATGTAACTAATTAACTAACTAACTAATAAAGCTTTTAAATAATGTTTAAACTTTTTTATCATTATTATTATTATTTCACAATATTTCTTTTACTTGTATGTGAGGAGTATTTTTGAGTCCAGTTAATTTGATCAAAGATATGTTTCCAAAAATGAAATAAATGAAAAACAAATAACAGAAGGATATTTTGTAGAAAACAAAATGTTTTGAAAATAAACTGCTTCAAATATTGCATAGGTTTAAATTTGTAAGTAGTAAAGTGTAATTCTCCATCAGTCCACTAGGGTTAGCCCCAGTCCGCTGGGGTTAGTTGGGGTTAAATCACTAGTTGACCCTAACCCCTAGCCCTCTGGGGTTAAAAAGTCTGTAGGTATAGAGGTAAAACGACTTCCACCCTCATTATGTCCACCCTCATTTGCATATCGAATCTGATTGGCTGGATTGTTTCACAGATAAATCTTTAGGACGGTCGGTCCGATTTTGCCAAGCTTGGTGTCATCGAATTCAGAATTCCGTCTGCATTCATGTGACGAGGAGAGATGAACAGAAGAAGAGAGCAATGGAAATGTAGCGCTGAAAAGGTAGAAGAGTCTTTTGCACGTAGGTTGTGAGTGGTTTAAAAATGTCACATGCACGCCTTTAAGATTTGCATGAATACGACTGTAATGGAGACGTGGTAATGAACGCATTTTTCACAAGAACGCTGAAATGTTTTTGTAGGAATTGTTGGGTGGGATAAACTCAATCCTTTATTATTATTATCATTTCATGAAACTTATCGGGGCATGCTTGTGAGGAGGAGATTATTGTGTTGCGAGCAGAGCAGACTTGAGTCCAGTAAATATAGCCTATTAAAGAAATTGTTCCAAAACAAATGCATCAGAAAATAACCGAAGGACTTGAAAAACTTTTAAGAATAAAAACGGCATCGAATCTTGCCACGATAATGAGATGACACACTTGTTAGGGGCGTTTTGCCCTTTGAAATGAAATCTGCGAAATCCAATAAAGCCCATTCGCGGTTCACTCGCTGAGTCATCGATTACAATAACAACACATCAATTCAGATTTCCTTAAAGATAACTTTTTTTTTTATTTATTTATTTTTTATTAATAATCATGCCAAGGTCTTACATTAAATTGTGTCCAAAATTGCAGAACATGAACAGCCAAAAAATAATAATAAATAATAAAAATAATATAAGGTTGAACAATGAAAGCATTTTTGACTTTTCAATGATTTTTTGTTTTTTATGCCCGTCAAAGACATAATATAGAAGTTACAGTCAACCAGAAAAAGTGACTTGACATTGCAACTCTCCACGTGTCCAACTTGCAGAGGTGGGACCAAGTCATTGTTTTCCAAGTCACAAGTAAGTCTCAAGTCATTGCATTAAAGTCCGAGTGAAGTCCCAAGTCAAGGCAGGCAAGTCCCAAGTCAAGGCAGGCAAGTCCCAAGTCAAGTCCAAGTCAATTTACAAATCGTCAACTTTTAGCTTCAAGTCTTAAAGAAGTCATTAGTGCGCTTTGCCCAAATTAGTGTCAGAGTATTAATTACTATAGTAAATGTATACTAATTTTATCTAGAAGTTTCTAATTTAAAATCTAATTTTATCTTTCTTTTTTTTTATCGATATCTACCGTAAAGACCAAAGAGGGTAATAAAGATGATACATGGATCTTATCTTTGGACACACATTAAGGCAAACCAAACTTTTACTATAAACACGCTGTGAAAGGACGCTGAACGTGCTGAACTGGTGAGTGAAATCTGAAATATTACCAGGCAGTGGCTAAGGGCAGACATTTAAGTTGCATATCACGAGTTCTATACTGTAAAGTGCCGCAAACCGAGTAAATGATCGGATTTGTGATTTTTAGAACCACGACCAATATAATTAAATAAATATAGCTAAACGCGTGACAGAGGACCAGCACGTCCGCAAAAGAATGAGTGTGTTTACATGCACATTTTAACCAGTTATGCTCAAAAAGCACCAACGTGTGTGGTCACAATAAATGGCGTTCCTTTATCGAGGTCATACAACAGGGTAATAAAACACCGGGAAGATTTTGTCCATTACACCAATTGCTATAAAGCGTTAAATGCTACCGACCGCAGTAAAAGTTTGCGGTTCAATATGCAGAACTTTGTTAGCCTGTAAATCAACTTACCTCTGTCTGTGGATTTTCAGATTCCTCACAAAATTGGACGTTGTCGACGAGGTGTCTGTAATTTTGTAACCACAGGTTCTACATGTCGCAATCCTTTTGTTGCCTTTAACGCTGTATTCAATATATCCCAATTATATCACCTTTGGTATAATTTTTGCTGTGTCCTAGTCCTTAAATGCTGCGCTGATCTTCAAACTTGGTCCAGCTTTCGTGGAAGCTGATTGGTTGAATATGGGCGTTGAAATGCAGATTTGAAAATCAAATGAATCGTCTATTTGGGAAATTAATCGTTGATTTACTGCACATTTTTTAATTATACAACTCTTATCTTTGGTTTTAAAAAGTATAAGTATTTCCAAGTCAGGCGGCTGAAGTCCAAGTCAAGTTGCAGATCATTGCTGTCAAAGTCTAAGTCGAGTCATAAGTCTTTTTAATTCTATCGAGTCGAGTCGCAAGTCATCAAATTAGTGACTCGAGTCCGAGTCAAGTCCAAGTCAAGTCCAAGTCACGCGACTCGAGTCCACACCTCTGCCAACTTGATGAAGCCGGATAACCGTTGCATTTTAGAAATGAGTTCACAAGTGAAGGGATGATGAATTTTATTGTGACAAGAGGAGCTTTAAAAACAATATAATAACAATAAATAGCGATACGTGAAATGGCTGAGGCTCCAGTGAGTTAAAATTGTAACTTTGTGGTTTTGCGACGGGTTTTCACACTTCAAAGCCTTTTTAAGACCAACTGAAGAAAACTCAAGGAATCGATTGAAGGGAACAATCCACCAGCGGGCTCTCGAATTGTAAGCGTCTAGGGGCGCTACAAAGATTTACATTTGTAACGACCCTTCAAAGTTTAAAAATGCAACTTAAAGGCTTGAATCCCTCTGCTCCCAACCACCAGCACGTGGTAATAGCTTGGCCCCGCCGCTGGGCGTCAGTCCATACAATGTCAGTCTATGGAAAAATGTTTGTCTGTGGGTGGCTGCTGTTCTGAAGGTGCTGGCGGTGTGGGCCTGGGGTTGCCGAGAAGACCAGCATTGGCCCCGTGACTCTGGGAGGTACGCTCGCGGAGATACTGGGGCTTCGCTATAGCCCGCATTATATATGGTGCGTGCTGTAGCGGAATTTGACAGCGTGGTTGGTTTCCCGCTGGCGTCCGGTGGCGTCGGGGGACCGTGCTAGGAGCGCGTTTGGGGGCGTTGGAGTCGATCGGCGTAGGTTTGAGTGGAGTGTTTTCGGGGCCCGTGGCAGCCCTCGGTCAGGCCAGAGCAGGACAGAGGATAGAAACCACCGATGGCAAACACGCCATCTTCTTTAACTTTGGTTCCGTTGGTCCGATTTTTTTTTAAAGCGTTGTATACGTGTTCTATATGTGATCCTCTAGCTGTCTGATTGGCTTTGTCCTCGATCGGTCTTAAGAGTTTTGATTTAGACTCAAATACAGACTTCTCCTACGGTCTAACTTGCTCTATATTGTGTAAATGTTGTGTCTTTTTGATCAGTGTGACTTGCATTTAGTTTGGAAATGTGTCATGTTCAGAAGTTGGTTAAGTTTACAGTTAAAGATGAATAAAGTGATGCAATCTTAATTTGCGTAAGCATGGTGCCTTGATGATACATTTGACTTTTATTAGCTTAGAAGTTGGTTATGTTAAGAAGTTAGGTTAGGTTATGGGATATAGGGATGAAAACCACCCATTTTGTGATGCACCGACAGGTAGCCATGCGGTCAGACACAGTCTGTGAGTGAGCTCGATCAGGTAAAGTGACTCCCTGACATGCTAGCGGCAGCTCTTTTGTGACCTCAGCGGTGCCAAGCAGAAATTGACATTTACATTTATGCATTTGGCAGGCGCTTTTATCCAAAGCGACTTACAGTGCACTTATTACAGGGACAATTCCCGAGCAACTTGGATTAAGTGTCTTGCTCAAGGACACAATGGTAGTGGCTGTGGGGATCGAACCAGCAACCTTCTGATTACCAGTGATGTGCTTTAGTCCACTACACCACCACCACCACTCCATATTAAGCATGCCGCCTATATTAAGCATAAATGTAATAAAACGGTTCCACTGGTAGGGACACACAAAAGTGTAATATGTTTCTCGTGGAAAGACCCCGATAGCGTGTGCAAAGTTTGGGAACGATCGCTCGTTCAGTAGCCAACACGGCTGACCTAAAGCGTGCTCCTTTCACAGAGGCTTTATATTGGCCCGACCATATTAAGCATATTTATACGGTAATAATAGGGGTTCCCTGGGTGGGACACACAAAAGTGTAATATGTTTCTCGTGGAAAGACCCCGATAGCGTGTGCAAAGTTTGGGAACGATCGCTCGTTAAGTAGCCAACACGCCGACCTAAAGCGTACTCCTTTCACAGAGGCTTTATATAGGCTCGACTATATTAAGCATATTTTGACTGTAATAAAACGGGTTCCCATGGGGCTGGGCACACAAAAGTGTAATATGTTTCTCGTGGGAAGACCCCGATTGTGTGTGCAAAGTTTGGGAACGATCGCTCGTTCAGTAGCCAACGCGCGGCCTTAAATGTAATCATTTAACAGAGGCTTAATAGAATCAGACTATATTAAGCATATTATTACTGTAATAAAATGTGTTCCCCTGGGCCTGGGCACACAAAAGTGTAATATGTTTCTCGTGGAAAGACCCCGATTGTGTGTGCAAAGTTTGGGAACGATCGCTCGTTCAGTAGCCAACACAGCTGACCTAAAACGTACTCCTTGGCCCTTTATTGTTTCCCCCACTGGTATACAATGTGAGTCTATGGAAAAGTGCTCACAAATGATAAAGAGTTTTTACATCTGAGATGTACTGTTGCAGAAATGATTTTTAATGTCATTCTAAATTTTGCAAGCACAGTATTAAAGTGAATAATTCAGGTGGAATTATACAATAACACGAGAAAATTGTATTGATGGACTTATAAGGATAATAACAAGAAAACTATAATACTACTAATAATAACATTAATAATAGTAATAATTCATTTAATTTATGAAGTGCTTTTCTAGACACGGATGAGAGACCGCAAAGGCTGTCCATTTAACTGGCCATATATTTATTTATAAAATCTGCATGTTTAAAAACACGTGGACGCCCCTAAAGGTTCAGCATTGAAACTGTCTGTGATTCTCTGTTAAAATATCCACTTTTTAGCAGTTTTGCACAGTGCAGTTTTCAATATGTCCACTATTCAATTCAATACAATTCAAAGGGTCTTTATTGGCATGAATATAAACGATACAGTATTGCCAAAGCAGAGGCTGTGTAAAAAGAACTACACCTTAATCTATAATTACATTTAGTTTAACAAATATAAAAATAACTAATCAAAATAAATTCACTATGTGTATATGTGTGTATATATTTGTATCTGCAAGTCGTAAATCTATCTTTCTATCTACCTAAATATCTGTCTGTCTGTCTTATCTATCTATCTATCTGTCTGTCTGTCTGTCTGTCTGTCTGTCTGTCTGTCTGTCTGTCTGTCTCTATCTATCTATCTTATCTATCTATCTATCTATCTATCTATCTATCTATATATCTGTCTGTCTGTCTCTTTGTCTGTCTATCTATCTATCTGTCTGTCTGTCTGTCTGTCTGTCTGTCTCTTTGTCTGTCTATCTATCTGTCTGTCTGTCTGTCTGTCTGTCTGTCTGTCTGTCTGTCTCTTTGTCTGTCTATCTATCTATCTGTCTGTCTGTCTGTCTGTCTGTCTGTCTGTCTCTTTGTCTGTCTATCTATCTATCTATCTATCTATCTATCTATCTATCTATCTATCTATCTATCTGTCTGTCTGTCTGTCTGTCTGTCTGTCTCTTTGTCTGTCTATCTATCTATCTATCTGTCTGTCTGTCTGTCTGTCTGTCTCTTTGTCTGTCTATCTATCTATCTGTCTGTCTGTCTGTCTGTCTGTCTCTGTCTGTCTGTCTATCTATCTATCTATCTATCTATCTATCTATCTATCTATCTATCTATCTATCTATCTATCTATCTATCTATCTATCTATCTATCTATCTATCAGCTATGCTGATGACACATAACTCTACTTGTCTTTCCAGCCCAACGACACCACAGTGACTGCTCGAGATCGCTGCCTGTCTGGCAGACATCTCAGCCTGGATGAAGGAACACCACATTCAACTCAACTCAGCCAAGACCGAACTCCTTGTCTTTCCAGCCAACCCTGCTGTTGAACACAACATCACCGTGCAGCTGGGTCCAACTACAGTTTCACCTTCCAAAACGGTCAGAAATCTAGGGGTAACCATTGATGATGAGCTAAATTTCACTGACCACATTTCAAAGACTGCAAGATCATGTAGATTTACACTCGACAATATCAGGAAGATAAGATCCTTCCTCTCTGTACATGCCACACAACTGCTCGTTCAGTCAGCCTTGTCATAACTAGACTGGACTACTGTAACGCTCTCATTGCAGGCCTTCCTGCATGTGCTATTAGACCTCTCCAAATGATCCAGAATGCAGCAGCACTTCTGGTCTTTAATGAACCTAAGAGAGCACATGTTACACCACTTTTTGTCTCTCTCCACTCTCTGTCTATCTATCTATTCACTGTCTGTCTCTTTGTCTATCTATCTGTCTGTCTGTCTATCTGTCTGTCTATGTATGTATTTATGTAAGTATGTATCCTATCTATCTATCTATCTATCTATCTATCTATCTATCTATCTATCTATCTATCTATCTATCTATCTATCTATCTATCTGTCTATCTGTCTATCTTTCTGTTTATCTATATGTCTATCTATATGTCTGTCTTTTCTTTCTATCTATCTGTCTGTCAGTCTGTCTTTGTGTCTGTCTGTCTTATCTATCTATCTGTCTGTCTGTCTATCTGTCTTTTCTATCTATCTCTGTCTGTTTGTCTATCTGTCTGTCTATGTATGTATTCTATCTATCTGTCTGTCTGTCTGTCTGTCTGTCTGTCTGTCTGTCTATCTATATGTCTGTCTTTTCTTTCTATCTATCTGTCTTATCTATCTATCTATCTGTCTGTCTGTCTGTCTGTCTATATGTCTGTCTGTCTGTCTATCTATATGTCTGTCTTTTCTTTCTATCTATCTGTCTTATCTATCTATCTATCTGTCTGTCTGTCTGTCTGTCTGTCTGTCTTTTCTATCTATCTCTGTCTGTTTGTCTATCTGTCTGTCTATGTATGTATTCTATCTATCTATCTGTCTGTCTGTCTGTCTGTCTGTCTGTCTGTCTATCTATATGTCTGTCTTTTCTTTCTATCTATCTGTCTTATCTATCTATCTATCTGTCTGTCTGTCTGTCTGTCTGTCTGTCTATCTATATGTCTGTCTTTTCTTTCTATCTATCTGTCTTATCTATCTATCTGTCTGTCTGTCTGTCTGTCTGTCTGTCTGTCTCTTTGTCTGTCTATCTATCTATCTATCTATCTATCTATCTATCTATCTATCTATCTATCTATCTATCTATCTATCTATCTATCTATCAGCTATGCTGATGACACATAACTCTACTTGTCTTTCCAGCCCAACGACACCACAGTGACTGCTCGAATCGCTGCCTGTCTGGCAGACATCTCAGCCTGGATGAAGGAACACCACATTCAACTCAACTCAGCCAAGACCGAACTCCTTGTCTTTCCAGCCAACCCTGCTGTTGAACACAACATCACCGTGCAGCTGGGTCCAACTACAGTTTCACCTTCCAAAACGGTCAGAAATCTAGGGGTAACCATTGATGATGAGCTAAATTTCACTGACCACATTTCAAAGACTGCAAGATCATGTAGATTTACACTCGACAATATCAGGAAGATAAGATCCTTCCTCTCTGTACATGCCACACAACTGCTCGTTCAGTCGCCTTGTCATAACTAGACTGGACTACTGTAACGCTCTCATTGCAGGCCTTCCTGCATGTGCTATTAGACCTCTCCAAATGATCCAGAATGCAGCAGCACTTCTGGTCTTTAATGAACCTAAGAGAGCACATGTTACACCACTTTTTGTCTCTCTCCGCTCTCTGTCTATCTATCTATTCACTGTCTGTCTCTTTGTCTATCTATCTGTCTGTCTGTCTATCTGTCTGTCTATGTATGTATGTATGTATGTATGTATGCTATCTATCTATCTATCTATCTATCTATCTATCTATCTATCTATCTATCTATCTATCTATCTATCTATCTATCTATCTGTCTATCTTTCTGTTTATCTATATGTCTATCTATATGTCTATCTATATGTCTGTCTTTTCTTTCTATCTATCTGTCTTATCTATCTGTCTGTCAGTCTGTCTTTGTGTCTGTCTGTCTTATCTATCTATCTGTCTGTCTATCTGTCTTTTCTATCTATCTCTGTCTGTTTGTCTATCTGTCTGTCTATGTATGTATTCTATCTGTCTGTCTGTCTGTCTGTCTGTCTGTCTATCTATATGTCTGTCTTTTCTTTCTATCTATCTGTCTTATCTATCTATCTATCTATCTATCTATCTATCTATCTATCTATCTATCTATCTATCTATCTATCTATCTATCTATCTGATCGCGGCTGCATTTCTCTTCTAGTAGTTTTAGATCTAAGTGCTGCATTCGACACGATAGATCACGACATTCTCTTGAATAGGCTGGAGAATTATGTTGGAATTTGTGGAGTTGCATTAGCATGGTTTAGGTCATATTTAGCAGACCACTACCACTTTGTCTATGTAAATGAGGAATCGTCAAACCAAACAAAAGTTAAATATGGAGTGCCACAGGGATCAGTTTTAGGGCTTCTGCTTTTCTCCATGTATATGCTTCCCTGGGAGATATTATCAGGAATCGTGGAATATGTTTCCACTGCTATGCTGACGATACACAACTTTATATTTCTTCAAAACTTGATGAGATTTCACAATTCTCAAAATTAGCAGAGTGTATCAATTAAATAAAAGATTGGATGGCCAGAAATTTCCTTCTACTCAATTCTGACAAAACAGAGGTTCTAATTATTGGACCAAAAACCTCTAAAAATAAGCAGCTAAAATATAATTTGACTCTAGATGGATGTTCTGTTACATCATCTTCAACAGTGAAAAACTTAGGTGTTATGTTTGATACAATCTGTCCTTTGAAAATCAAATTACAGATGTTTGTAGCACAGCATTCTTCCGCCTCAGAAATAGTGCTAAATGAAGGCATATGCTCTCTGTTGCTGATGCCGAAAAACTAATTCATGCGCTCATGACCTAAAGACTAGATTATTGTAATGCATTACTGGGAGGATGTCCAGCAAGATCAATAAATAAACTTCAATTGGTTCAAAATGCATCAGCATTTTAAAATTCTGTTAACTACATACAAAGCTTTGAATGGTCTAGCTCCACGAGTACTTAAATGATCTTCTGTCACGCTATATTCCATCACGTTCATTACGATCGCAAAATTCTGGCCTGTTAATAGTTCCTAGAATATCAAAATCCACAAAAGGAGGTAGATCCTTTTCATATTTGGCTCTAAACTATGGAATAGTCTCCCAAACACTGTTCGAGATGCAGACACACCCTCTCAGTTTAAGTCTAGACTAACGACTCATCTATTTAGCCAGACATACACCTAATTTATCCTCCAACCCACAATTAGGCTGCTTTAGTTGGGTCTCCGGAACCAGAAACAGTGATCATGATCTCTAACTCTGCAATACATTTTATGGCATCTATGCTTACATCTTTTTATTTGTTTCCTTGTCTCAACCTCGGGACTCCTATCCTGAGGTCACCAGAACCGGCTGGATCCAGCACCATTCCTGCTTCGTGTTGGACTCCACTGCTTCATGTCGCTGAATGATGATGACTAAATGCAGCCGGTGCCAGCCAAACATCACTTCGGTCTATTATGATGGACTTCAGAGGATGAACTGATACCAACTCCAACCTGCATCACCTCGGTCTATTGATGGACTACGATCTTGAAATGGAATGCATAGACTAGCTATTGCCAACAAAAGCCTTCATCAGCCAATTAACAAGGACAATTGCATCTATGTGAACTTCTGCAATTAATCTAGATGGACTTCAAAGCCTGTGGTCATTAATCTTACAGTTCAAACACAATCAATGTTTAAACAATGACCCTTAACCCTTACTTAGTTTAATAATTTTAAACCATGATTTTAACTATACACAAGTAATATTTACATTATATTCATGATGTTAGCCAGAGGGAACTGGCCCCCACAGTAAGTCTGGTTTCTCCCAAGGTTATTTTTCTCCATTAATCCACATCTTATGGAGTTTTGTGTTCCTTGCCACAGTCAGCCTACAGCTTGCTCACTGGGGTTATTAATACAATTATTATTTAATTATTTTTAAACACGATTAAGAATCGTATTTTATCTAATTGCACAATGATGATTCATCGACATTACAGTTTTATCGTCTGTTAATGCTGATCTTCTGTAAAGCTGCTTTGAAACGATGTGTGTTGTGAAAGGCGCTATACTGAATAAAATTGACTTGACTATCTGTCTGTCTGTCTCTCTGTCTATCTATCAGTCTGTCTGTCTGTCTGTCTGTGTCTGGTTTTGTGTGTCTCTATGTAACTAATTAACTAACTAACTAATAAAGCTTTTAAATAATGTTTAAACTTTTTTATCATTATTATTATTATTTCACAATATTTCTTTTACTTGTATGTGAGGAGTATTTTTGAGTCCAGTTAATTTGATCAAAGATATGTTTCCAAAAATGAAATAAATGAAAAACAAATAACAGAAGGATATTTTGTAGAAAACAAAATGTTTTGAAAATAAACTGCTTCAAATATTGCATAGGTTTAAATTTGTAAGTAGTAAAGTGTAATTCTCCATCAGTCCACTAGGGTTAGCCCCAGTCCGCTGGGGTTAGTTGGGGTTAAATCACTAGTTGACCCTAACCCCTAGCCCTCTGGGGTTAAAAAGTCTGTAGGTATAGAGGTAAAACGACTTCCACCCTCATTATGTCCACCCTCATTTGCATATCGAATCTGATTGGCTGGATTGTTTCACAGATAAATCTTTAGGACGGTCGGTCCGATTTTGCCAAGCTTGGTGTCATCGAATTCAGAATTCCGTCTGCATTCATGTGACGAGGAGAGATGAACAGAAGAAGAGAGCAATGGAAATGTAGCGCTGAAAAGGTAGAAGAGTCTTTTGCACGTAGGTTGTGAGTGGTTTAAAAATGTCACATGCACGCCTTTAAGATTTGCATGAATACGACTGTAATGGAGACGTGGTAATGAACGCATTTTTCACAAGAACGCTGAAATGTTTTTGTAGGAATTGTTGGGTGGGATAAACTCAATCCTTTATTATTATTATCATTTCATGAAACTTATCGGGGCATGCTTGTGAGGAGGAGATTATTGTGTTGCGAGCAGAGCAGACTTGAGTCCAGTAAATATAGCCTATTAAAGAAATTGTTCCAAAACAAATGCATCAGAAAATAACCGAAGGACTTGAAAAACTTTTAAGAATAAAAACGGCATCGAATCTTGCCACGATAATGAGATGACACACTTGTTAGGGGCGTTTTGCCCTTTGAAATGAAATCTGCGAAATCCAATAAAGCCCATTCGCGGTTCACTCGCTGAGTCATCGATTACAATAACAACACATCAATTCAGATTTCCTTAAAGATAACTTTTTTTATTTATTTTTTTATTAATAATCATGCCAAGGTCTTACATTAAATTGTGTCCAAAATTGCAGAACATGAACAGCCAAAAAATAATAATAAATAATAAAAATAATATAAGGTTGAACAATGAAAGCATTTTTGACTTTTCAATGATTTTTTGTTTTTATGCCCGTCAAAGACATAATATAGAAGTTACAGTCAACCAGAAAAAGTGACTTGACATTGCAACTCTCCACGTGTCCAACTTGCAGAGGTGGGACCAAGTCATTGTTTTCCAAGTCACAAGTAAGTCTCAAGTCATTGCATTAAAGTCCAGTGAAGTCCCAAGTCAAGGCAGGCAAGTCCCAAGTCAAGGCAGGCAAGTCCCAAGTCAAGGCAGGCAAGTCCCAAGTCAAGTCCAAGTCAATTTACAAATCGTCAACTTTTAGCTTCAAGTCTTAAAGAAGTCATTAGTGCGCTTTGCCCAAATTAGTGTCAGAGTATTAATTACTATAGTAAATGTATACTAATTTTATCTAGAAGTTTCTAATTTAAAATCTAATTTTATCTTTCTTTTTTTTTATCGATATCTACCCGTAAAGACCAAAGAGGGTAATAAAGATGATACATGGATCTTATCTTTGGACACACATTAAGGCAAACCAAACTTTTACTATAAACACGCTGTGAAAGGACGCTGAACGTGCTGAACTGGTGAGTGAAATCTGAAATATTACCAGGCAGTGGCTAAGGGCAGACATTTAAGTTGCATATACGAGTTCTATACTGTAAAGTGCCATAAACCGAGTAAATGATCGGATTTGTGATTTTTAGAACCACGACCAATATAATTAAATAAATATAGCTAAACGCGTGACAGAGGACCAGCACGTCCGCAAAAGAATGAGTGTGTTTACATGCACATTTTAACCAGTTATGCTCAAAAAGCACCAACGTGTGTGGTCACAATAAATGGCGTTCCTTTATCGAGGTCATACAACAGGGTAATAAAACACCGGGAAGATTTTGTCCATTACACCAATTGCTATAAAGCGTTAAATGCTACCGACCGCAGTAAAAGTTTGCGGTTCAATATGCAGACTTTGTTAGCCTGTAAATCAACTTACCTCTGTCTGTGGATTTTCAGATTCCTCACAAAATTGGACGTTGTCGACGAGGTGTCTGTAATTTTGTAACCACAGGTTCTACATGTCGCAATCCTTTTGTTGCCTTTAACGCTGTATTCAATATATCCCAATTATATCACCTTTGGTATAATTTTTGCTGTGTCCTAGTCCTTAAATGCGGCCGTGATCTTCAAACTTGGTCCAGCTTTCGTGGAAGCTGATTGGTTGAATATGGGCGTTGAAATGCAGATTTGAAAATCAAATGAATCGTCTATTTGGGAAATTAATCGTTGATTTACTGCACATTTTTAATTATACAACTCTTATCTTTGGTTTTAAAAAGTATAAGTATTTCCAAGTCAGGCGGCTGAAGTCCAAGTCAAGTTGCAATCATTGCTGTCAAAGTCTAAGTCGAGTCGCAAGTCTTTTTAATTCTATCGAGTCGAGTCGCAAGTCATCAAATTAGTGACTCGAGTCCGAGTCAAGTCCAAGTCAAGTCCAAGTCACGCGACTCGAGTCCACACCTCTGCCAACTTGATGAAGCCGGATAACCGTTGCATTTTAGAAATGAGTTCACAAGTGAAGGGATGATGAATTTTATTGTGACAAGAGGAGCTTTAAAAACAATATAATAACAATAAATAGCGATACGTTGAAATGGCTGAGGCTCCAGTGAGTTAAAATTGTAACTTTGTGGTTTTGCGACGGGTTTTCACACTTCAAAGCCTTTTTAAGACCAACTGAAGAAAACTCAAGGAATCGATTGAAGGAACAATCCACCAGCGGGCTCTCGAATTGTAAGCGTCTAGGGAGCGCACAAAGATTTACATTTGTAACGACCCTTCAAAGTTTAAAAATGCAACTTAAAGGCTTGAATCCCTCTGCTCCCAACCACCAGCGCGTGGTAATAGCTTAGCCCCGCCGGCTGAGCGTCAGTCCATACAATGTCAGTCTATGGAAAAATGTTTGTCTGTGGGTGGCTGCTGTTCTGAAGGTGCTGGCGGTGTGGGCCTGGGGGTTGCCGAGAAGACCAGCATTGGCCCGTGACTCTGGGAGATGCGGCTCGCGGAGATCTGGGGCTTCGCTATAGCCCGCATATATATGAGTGCGTGCTGTAGCGGAATTTGACAGCGTGGTTGGTTTCCCGCTGGCGTCCGGTGGCGTCCGGGGACCGTGCTAGGAGCGCGTTTGGGGCGTTTGGAGTCGATCGGCGTAGGTTTGAGTGGAGTGTTTTCGGGGCCCGTGGCAGCCCTCGGTCAGGCCAGAGCAGGACAGAGGATAGAAACCACCGATGGCAAACACGCCATCTTCTTTAACTTTGGTTCCGTTGGTCCGATTTTTTTTTAAAGCGTTGTATCGTGTTCTATATGTGATCCTCTAGCTGTCTGATTGGCTTTGTCCTCGATCGGTCTTAAGAGTTTTGATTTAGACTCAAATACAGACTTCTCCTACGGTCTAACTTGCTCTATATTGTGTAAATGTTGTGTCTTTTTGATCAGTGTGACTTGCATTTAGTTTGGAAATGTGTCATGTTCAGAAGTTGGTTAAGTTTACAGTTAAAGATGAATAAAGTGATGCAATCTTAATTTGCGTAAGCATGGTGCCTTGATGATACATTTGACTTTTATTAGCTTAGAAGTTGGTTATGTTAAGAAGTTAGGTTAGGTTATGGGATATAGGGATGAAAACCACCCATTTTGTGATGCACCGACAGGTAGCCATGCGGTCAGACACAGTCTGTGAGTGAGCTCGATCAGGTAAAGTGACTCCCTGACATGCTAGCGGCAGCTCTTTTGTGACCTCAGCGGTGCCAAGCAGAAATTGACATTTACATTTATGCATTTGGCAGGCGCTTTTATCCAAAGCGACTTACAGTGCACTTATTACAGGGACAATTCCCGAACAACTTGGATTAAGTGTCTTGCTCAAGGACACAATGGTAGTGGCTGTGGGGATCGAACCAGCAACCTTCTGATTACCAGTGATGTGCTTTAGTCCACTACACCACCACCACCACTCCATATTAAGCATGCCGCCTATATTAAGCATAAATGTAATAAAACGGTTCCACTGGGGCGGGACACACAAAAGTGTAATATGTTTCTCGTGGAAAGACCCCGATAGCGTGTGCAAAGTTTGGGAACGATCGCTCGTTAAGTAGCCAACACGGCGGCCTAAAGCGTGCTCCTTTCACAGAGGCTTTATATTGGCCCGACCATATTAAGCATATTTATACGGTAATAATAGGGGTTCCCTGGGGCGGGACACACAAAAGTGTAATATGTTTCTCGTGGAAAGACCCCGATAAGCGTGTGCAAAGTTTGGGAACGATCAGCTCGTTCAGTAGCCAACACGCCGACCTAAAACGTACTCCTTTCACAGAGGCTTTATATAGGCTCGACTATATTAAGCATATTTTGACTGTAATAAAACGGGTTCCCATGGGGCTGGGCACACAAAAGTGTAATATGTTTCTCGTGGGAAGACCCCGATTGTGTGTGCAAAGTTTGGGAACGATCGCTCGTTCAGAGTCAACGCGGTGGCCTTAAATGTAATCATTTAACAGAGGCTTAATAGAATCAGACTATATTAAGCATATTATTACTGTAATAAAATGTGTTCCCCTGGGCCTGGGCACACAAAAGTGTAATATGTTTCTCGTGGAAAGACCCCGATTGTGTGTGCAAAGTTTGGGAGCGATCGCTCGTTCAGTAGCCAACACAGCGGCCTAAAACGTACTCCTTGGCCCTTTATTGTTTCCCCACTGGTATACAATGTGAGTCTATGGAAAAGTGCTCACAAATGATAAAGAGTTTTTACATCTGAGATGTACTGTTGCAGAAATGATTTTTAATGTCATTCTAAATTTTGCAAGCACAGTATTAAAGTGAATAATTCAGGTGGAATTATACAATAACACGAGAAAATTGTATTGATGGACTTATAAGGATAATAACAAGAAAACTATAATACTACTAATAATAACATTAATAATAGTAATAATTCATTTAATTTATGAAGTGCTTTTCTAGACACGGATGAGAGACCACAAAGGCTGTCCATTTAACTGGCCATATATTTATTTATAAAATCTGCATGTTTAAAAACACGTGGACGCCCCTAAAGGTTCAGCATTGAAACTGTCTGTGATTCTCTGTTAAAATATCCACTTTTTAGCAGTTTTGCACAGTGCAGTTTTCAATATGTCCACTATTCAATTCAATACAATTCAAAGGGTCTTTATTGGCATGAATATAAGCGATACAGTATTGCCAAAGCAGAGGCTGTGTAAAAAGAACTACACCTTAATCTATAATTACATTTAGTTTAACAAATATAAAAATAACTAATCAAAATAAATTCACTATGTGTATATGTGTGTATATATTTGTATCTGCAAGTCGTAAATCTATCTTTCTATCTACCTAAATATCTGTCTGTCTGTCTTATCTATCTATCTATCTGTCTGTCTGTCTGTCTGTCTGTCTGTCTGTCTCTGTCTGTCTGTCTGTCTGTCTATCTATCTATCTATCTATCTATCTATCTATCTATCTATCTATATATCTGTCTGTCTGTCTCTTTGTCTGTCTATCTATCTATCTATCTGTCTGTCTGTCTGTCTGTCTGTCTGTCTGTCTCTTTGTCTGTCTATCTATCTATCTGTCTGTCTGTCTGTCTGTCTGTCTGTCTCTTTGTCTGTCTATCTATCTATCTGTCTGTCTGTCTGTCTGTCTGTCTGTCTGTCTCTTTGTCTGTCTATCTATCTATCTATCTATCTGTCTGTCTGTCTGTCTGATCTATCTATCTATCTATCTATCTATCTATCTATCTATCTATCTATCTGTCTGTCTGTCTGTCTGTCTGTCTGTCTCTTTGTCTGTCTATCTATCTATCTATCTGTCTGTCTGTCTGTCTGTCTCTTTGTCTGTCTATCTATCTATCTGTCTGTCTGTCTGTCTGTCTGTCTGTCTCTTTGTCTGTCTATCTATCTATCTATCTATCTATCTATCTATCTATCTATCTATCTATCTATCTATCTATCTATCTATCTATCTATCTATCTATCTATCTATCTATCTATCAGCTATGCTGATGACACATAACTCTACTTGTCTTTCCAGCCCAACGACACCACAGTGACTGCTCGAATCGCTGCCTGTCTGGCAGACATCTCAGCCTGGATGAAGGAACACCACATTCAACTCAACTCAGCCAAGACCGAACTCCTTGTCTTTCCAGCCAACCCTGCTGTTGAACACAACATCACCGTGCAGCTGGGTCCAACTACAGTTTCACCTTCCAAAGCGGTCAGAAATCTAGGGGTAACCATTGATGATGAGCTAAATTTCACTGACCACATTTCAAAGACTGCAAGATCATGTAGATTTACACTCGACAATATCAGGAAGATAAGATCCTTCCTCTCTGTACATGCCACACAACTGCTCGTTCAGTCGCCTTGTCATAACTAGACTGGACTACTGTAACGCTCTCATTGCAGGCCTTCCTGCATGTGCTATTAGACCTCTCCAAATGATCCAGAATGCAGCAGCACTTCTGGTCTTTAATGAACCTAAGAGAGCACATGTTACACCACTTTTTGTCTCTCTCCACTCTCTGTCTATCTATCTATTCACTGTCTGTCTCTTTGTCTATCTATCTGTCTGTCTGTCTATCTGTCTGTCTATGTATGTATTTATGTAAGTATGTATCCTATCTATCTATCTATCTATCTATCTATCTATCTATCTATCTATCTATCTATCTATCTATCTATCTATCTATCTATCTATCTGTCTATCTGTCTATCTTTCTGTTTATCTATATGTCTATCTATATGTCTGTCTTTTCTTTCTATCTATCTGTCTGTCAGTCTGTCTTTGTGTCTGTCTGTCTTATCTATCTATCTGTCTGTCTGTCTATCTGTCTTTTCTATCTATCTCTGTCTGTTTGTCTATCTGTCTGTCTATGTATGTATTCTATCTATCTGTCTGTCTGTCTGTCTGTCTGTCTGTCTGTCTGTCTATCTATATGTCTGTCTTTTCTTTCTATCTATCTGTCTTATCTATCTATCTATCTGTCTGTCTGTCTGTCTGTCTATATGTCTGTCTGTCTGTCTATCTATATGTCTGTCTTTTCTTTCTATCTATCTGTCTTATCTATCTATCTATCTGTCTGTCTGTCTGTCTGTCTGTCTGTCTTTTCTATCTATCTCTGTCTGTTTGTCTATCTGTCTGTCTATGTATGTATTCTATCTATCTATCTGTCTGTCTGTCTGTCTGTCTGTCTGTCTGTCTATCTATATGTCTGTCTTTTCTTTCTATCTATCTGTCTTATCTATCTATCTATCTGTCTGTCTGTCTGTCTGTCTGTCTGTCTATCTATATGTCTGTCTTTTCTTTCTATCTATCTGTCTTATCTATCTATCTGTCTGTCTGTCTGTCTGTCTGTCTGTCTGTCTCTTTGTCTGTCTATCTATCTATCTATCTATCTATCTATCTATCTATCTATCTATCTATCTATCTATCTATCTATCTATCTATCTATCTATCAGCTATGCTGATGACACATAACTCTACTTGTCTTTCCAGCCCAACGACACCACAGTGACTGCTCGAATCGCTGCCTGTCTGGCAGACATCTCAGCCTGGATGAAGGAACACCACATTCAACTCAACTCAGCCAAGACCGAACTCCTTGTCTTTCCAGCCAACCCTGCTGTTGAACACAACATCACCGTGCAGCTGGGTCCAACTACAGTTTCACCTTCCAAAACGGTCAGAAATCTAGGGGTAACCATTGATGATGAGCTAAATTTCACTGACCACATTTCAAAGACTGCAAGATCATGTAGATTTACACTCGACAATATCAGGAAGATAAGATCCTTCCTCTCTGTACATGCCACACAACTGCTCGTTCAGTCAGCCTTGTCATAACTAGACTGGACTACTGTAACGCTCTCATTGCAGGCCTTCCTGCATGTGCTATTAGACCTCTCCAAATGATCCAGAATGCAGCAGCACTTCTGGTCTTTAATGAACCTAAGAGAGCACATGTTACACCACTTTTTGTCTCTCTCCGCTCTCTGTCTATCTATCTATTCACTGTCTGTCTCTTTGTCTATCTATCTGTCTGTCTGTCTATCTGTCTGTCTATGTATGTATGTATGTATGTATGTATGTATCCTATCTATCTATCTATCTATCTATCTATCTATCTATCTATCTATCTATCTATCTATCTATCTGTCTATCTTTCTGTTTATCTATATGTCTATCTATATGTCTATCTATATGTCTGTCTTTTCTTTCTATCTATCTGTCTTATCTATCTGTCTGTCAGTCTGTCTTTGTGTCTGTCTGTCTTATCTATCTATCTGTCTGTCTATCTGTCTTTTCTATCTATCTCTGTCTGTTTGTCTATCTGTCTGTCTATGTATGTATTCTATCTGTCTGTCTGTCTGTCTGTCTGTCTGTCTGTCTGTCTGCTATCTATATGTCTGTCTTTTCTTTCTATCTATCTGTCTTATCTATCTATCTATCTATCTATCTATCTATCTATCTATCTATCTATCTATCTATCTATCTATCATCTGATCGGCTGCATTTCTCTTCTAGTAGTTTTAGATCTAAGTGCTGCATTCGACACGATAGATCACGACATTCTCTTGAATAGGCTGGAGAATTATGTTGGAATTTGTGGAGTTGCATTAGCATGGTTTAGGTCATATTTAGCAGACCACTACCACTTTGTCTATGTAAATGAGGAATCGTCAAACCAAACAAAAGTTAAATATGGAGTGCCACAGGGATCAGTTTTAGGGCTTCTGCTTTTCTCCATGTATATGCTTCCCTGGGAGATATTATCAGGAATCGTGGAATATGTTTCCACTGCTATGCTGACGATACACAACTTTATATTTCTTCAAAACTTGATGAGATTTCACAATTCTCAAAATTAGCAGAGTGTATCAATTAAATAAAAGATTGGATGGCCAGAAATTTCCTTCTACTCAATTCTGACAAAACAGAGGTTCTAATTATTGGACCAAAAACCTCTAAAAATAAGCCGCTAAAATATAATTTGACTCTAGATGGATGTTCTGTTACATCATCTTCAACAGTGAAAAACTTAGGTGTTATGTTTGATACAATCTGTCCTTTGAAAATCAAATTACAGATGTTTGTAGCACAGCATTCTTCCGCCTCAGAAATAGTGCTAAATGAAGGCATATGCTCTCTGTTGCTGATGCCGAAAAACTAATTCATGCGCTCATGACCTAAAGACTAGATTATTGTAATGCATTACTGGGAGGATGTCCAGCAAGATCAATAAATAAACTTCAATTGGTTCAAAATGCATCAGCATTTTAAAATTCTGTTAACTACATACAAAGCTTTGAATGGTCTAGCTCCACGAGTACTTAAATGATCTTCTGTCACGCTATATTCCATCACGTTCATTACGATCGCAAAATTCTGGCCTGTTAATAGTTCCTAGAATATCAAAATCCACAAAAGGAGGTAGATCCTTTTCATATTTGGCTCCTAAACTATGGAATAGTCTCCCAAACACTGTTCGAGATGCAGACACACCCTCTCAGTTTAAGTCTAGACTAACGACTCATCTATTTAGCCAGACATACACCTAATTTATCCTCCAACCCACAATTAGGCTGCTTTAGTTGGGTCTCCGGAACCAGAAACAGTGATCATGATCTCTAACTCTGCAATACATTTTATGGCATCTATGCTTACATCTTTTTATTTGTTTCCTTGTCTCAACCTCGGGACTCCTATCCTGAGGTCACCAGAACCGGCTGGATCCAGCACCATTCCTGCTTCGTGTTGGACTCCACTGCTTCATGTCGCTGAATGATGATGACTAAATGCAGCCGGTGCCAGCCAAACATCACTTCGGTCTATTATGATGGACTTCAGAGGATGAACTGATACCAACTCCAACCTGCATCACCTCGGTCTATTGATGGACTACGATCTTGAAATGGAATGCATAGACTAGCTATTGCCAACAAAAGCCTTCATCAGCCAATTAACAAGGACAATTGCATCTATGTGAACTTCTGCAATTAATCTAGATGGACTTCAAAGCCTGTGGTCATTAATCTTACAGTTCAAACACAATCAATGTTTAAACAATGACCCTTAACCCTTACTTAGTTTAATAATTTTAAACCATGATTTTAACTATACACAAGTAATATTTACATTATATTCATGATGTTAGCCAGAGGGAACTGGCCCCCACAGTAAGTCTGGTTTCTCCCAAGGTTATTTTTCTCCATTAATCCACATCTTATGGAGTTTTGTGTTCCTTGCCACAGTCAGCCTACAGCTTGCTCACTGGGGTTATTAATACAATTATTATTTAATTATTTTTAAACACGATTAAGAATCGTATTTTATCTAATTGCACAATGATGATTCATCGACATTACAGTTTTATCGTCTGTTAATGCTGATCTTCTGTAAAGCTGCTTTGAAACGATGTGTGTTGTGAAAGGCGCTATACTGAATAAAATTGACTTGACTATCTGTCTGTCTGTCTCTCTGTCTATCTATCAGTCTGTCTGTCTGTCTGTCTGTGTCTGGTTTTGTGTGTCTCTATGTAACTAATTAACTAACTAACTAATAAAGCTTTTAAATAATGTTTAAACTTTTTTATCATTATTATTATTATTTCACAATATTTCTTTTACTTGTATGTGAGGAGTATTTTTGAGTCCAGTTAATTTGATCAAAGATATGTTTCCAAAAATGAAATAAATGAAAAACAAATAACAGAAGGATATTTTGTAGAAAACAAAATGTTTTGAAAATAAACTGCTTCAAATATTGCATAGGTTTAAATTTGTAAGTAGTAAAGTGTAATTCTCCATCAGTCCACTAGGGTTAGCCCCAGTCCGCTGGGGTTAGTTGGGGTTAAATCACTAGTTGACCCTAACCCCTAGCCCTCTGGGGTTAAAAAGTCTGTAGGTATAGAGGTAAAACGACTTCCACCCTCATTATGTCCACCCTCATTTGCATATCGAATCTGATTGGCTGGATTGTTTCACAGATAAATCTTTAGGACGGTCGGTCCGATTTTGCCAAGCTTGGTGTCATCGAATTCAGAATTCCGTCTGCATTCATGTGACGAGGAGAGATGAACAGAAGAAGAGAGCAATGGAAATGTAGCGCTGAAAAGGTAGAAGAGTCTTTTGCACGTAGGTTGTGAGTGGTTTAAAAATGTCACATGCACGCCTTTAAGATTTGCATGAATACGACTGTAATGGAGACGTGGTAATGAACGCATTTTTCACAAGAACGCTGAAATGTTTTTGTAGGAATTGTTGGGTGGGATAAACTCAATCCTTTATTATTATTATCATTTCATGAAACTTATCGGGGCATGCTTGTGAGGAGGAGATTATTGTGTTGCGAGCAGAGCAGACTTGAGTCCAGTAAATATAGCCTATTAAAGAAATTGTTCCAAAAACAAATGCATCAGAAAATAACCGAAGGACTTGAAAAACTTTTAAGAATAAAAACGGCATCGAATCTTGCCACGATAATGAGATGACACACTTGTTAGGGGCGTTTTGCCCTTTGAAATGAAATCTGCGAAATCCAATAAAGCCCATTCGCGGTTCACTCGCTGAGTCATCGATTACAATAACAACACATCAATTCAGATTTCCTTAAAGATAACTTTTTTTATTTATTTTTTTATTAATAATCATGCCAAGGTCTTACATTAAATTGTGTCCAAAATTGCAGAACATGAACAGCCAAAAAATAATAATAAATAATAAAAATAATATAAGGTTGAACAATGAAAGCATTTTTGACTTTTCAATGATTTTTTGTTTTTATGCCCGTCAAAGACATAATATAGAAGTTACAGTCAACCAGAAAAAGTGACTTGACATTGCAACTCTCCACGTGTCCAACTTGCAGAGGTGGGACCAAGTCATTGTTTTCCAAGTCACAAGTAAGTCTCAAGTCATTGCATTAAAGTCCAGTGAAGTCCCAAGTCAAGGCAGGCAAGTCCCAAGTCAAGGCAGGCAAGTCCCAAGTCAAGGCAGGCAAGTCCCAAGTCAAGTCCAAGTCAATTTACAAATCGTCAACTTTTAGCTTCAAGTCTTAAAGAAGTCATTAGTGCGCTTTGCCCAAATTAGTGTCAGAGTATTAATTACTATAGTAAATGTATACTAATTTTATCTAGAAGTTTCTAATTTAAAATCTAATTTTATCTTTCTTTTTTTTTATCGATATCTACCCGTAAAGACCAAAGAGGGTAATAAAGATGATACATGGATCTTATCTTTGGACACACATTAAGGCAAACCAAACTTTTACTATAAACACGCTGTGAAAGGACGCTGAGCGTGCTGAACTGGTGAGTGAAATCTGAAATATTACCAGGCAGTGGCTAAGGGCAGACATTTAAGTTGCATATCACGAGTTCTATACTGTAAAGTGCATAAACCGAGTAAATGATCGGATTTGTGATTTTTAGAACCACGACCAATATAATTAAATAAATATAGCTAAGCGCGTGACAGAGGACCAGCACGTCCGCAAAAGAATGAGTGTGTTTACATGCACATTTTAACCAGTTATGCTCAAAAAGCACCAACGTGTGTGGTCACAATAAATGGCGTTCCTTTATCGAGGTCATACAACAGGGTAATAAAACACCGGGAAGATTTTGTCCATTACACCAATTGCTATAAAGCGTTAAATGCTACCGACCGCAGTAAAAGTTTGCGGTTCAATATGCAGACTTTGTTAGCCTGTAAATCAACTTACCTCTGTCTGTGGATTTTCAGATTCCTCACAAAATTGGACGTTGTCGACTGAGGTGTCTGTAATTTTGTAACCACAGGTTCTACATGTCGCAATCCTTTTGTTGCCTTTAACGCTGTATTCAATATATCCCAATTATATCACCTTTGGTATAATTTTTGCTGTGTCCTAGTCCTTAAATGCGTGCCGTGATCTTCAAACTTGGTCCAGCTTTCGTGGAAGCTGATTGGTTGAATATGGAGCGTTGAAATGCAGATTTGAAAATCAAATGAATCGTCTATTTGGGAAATTAATCGTTGATTTACTGCACATTTTTAATTATACAACTCTTATCTTTGGTTTTAAAAAGTATAAGTATTTCCAAGTCAGGCGGCTGAAGTCCAAGTCAAGTTGCAGGTCATTGCTGTCAAAGTCTAAGTCGAGTCGCAAGTCTTTTTAATTCTATCGAGTCGAGTCGCAAGTCATCAAATTAGTGACTCGAGTCCGAGTCAAGTCCAAGTCAAGTCCAAGTCACGCGACTCGAGTCCACACCTCTGCCAACTTGATGAAGCGGATAACCGTTGCATTTTAGAAATGAGTTCACAAGTGAAGGGATGATGAATTTTATTGTGACAAGAGGAGCTTTAAAAACAATATAATAACAATAAATAGCGATCATGTGAAATGGCTGAGGCTCCAGTGAGTTAAAATTGTAACTTTGTGGTTTTGCGACGGGTTTTCACACTTCAAAGCCTTTTTAAGACCAACTGAAGAAAACTCAAGGAATCGATTGAAGGGAACAATCCACCAGCGGGCTCTCGAATTGTAAGCGTCTAGGGGCGCACAAAGATTTACATTTGTAACGACCCTTCAAAGTTTAAAATGCAACTTAAAGGCTTGAATCCCTCTGCTCCCAACCACCAGCGCGTGGTAATAGCTTGGCCCCGCCGCTGGGCGTCAGTCCATACAATGTCAGTCTATGGAAAAATGTTTGTCTGTGGGTGGCTGCTGTTCTGAAGGTGCTGGCGGTGTGGGCCTGGGGGTTGCCGAGAAGACCAGCATTGGCCCGTGACTCTGGGAGATGCGCTCGCGGAGATCTGGGGCTTCGCTATAGCCCGCATTATATATGGTGCGTGCTGTAGCGGAATTTGACAGCGTGGTTGGTTTCCCGCTGGCGTCCGGTGGCGTCCGGGGACCGTGCTAGGAGCGCGTTTGGGGGCGTTGGAGTCGATCGGCGTAGGTTTGAGTGGAGTGTTTTGGGGGCCCGTGGCAGCCCTCGGTCAGGCCAGAGCAGGACAGAGGATAGAAACCACCGATGGCAAACACGCCATCTTCTTTAACTTTGGTTCCGTTGGTCCGATTTTTTTTAAAACGTTGTATACGTGTTCTATATGTGATCCTCTAGCTGTCTGATTGGCTTTGTCCTCGATCGGTCTTAAGAGTTTTGATTTAGACTCAAATACAGACTTCTCCTACGGTCTAACTTGCTCTATATTGTGTAAATGTTGTGTCTTTTTGATCAGTGTGACTTGCATTTAGTTTGGAAATGTGTCATGTTCAGAAGTTGGTTAAGTTTACAGTTAAAGATGAATAAAGTGATGCAATCTTAATTTGCGTAAGCATGGTGCCTTGATGATACATTTGACTTTTATTAGCTTAGAAGTTGGTTATGTTAAGAAGTTAGGTTAGGTTATGGGATATAGGGATGAAAACCACCCATTTTGTGATGCACCGACAGGTAGCCATGCGGTCAGACACAGTCTGTGAGTGAGCTCGATCAGGTAAAGTGACTCCCTGACATGCTAGCGGCAGCTCTTTTGTGACCTCAGCGGTGCCAAGCAGAAATTGACATTTACATTTATGCATTTGGCAGGCAGCTTTTATCCAAAGCGACTTACAGTGCACTTATTACAGGGACAAT